>NW_011887784.1:318557-347855 GCF_000806365.1 Fopius arisanus
GGGGGGCTCTTGGAGGATGTTTACTGTTGAAAATCCACGTGGTAGGTTTTCTCCGCCCAAATGGCTTCGGCATATACGCGAAATTTCTAGAGGGTTCTAACTTCCGCCTGCTCTCTCTGGCATTTACCCTGGCTGTTTCGAGATTAGCTCTTGCAGAGCGAAGTTTGATTGAAATATGTTCTGCCACTGTTTACCGTCTACCGTAGCGATTTATATACCCCTCGCCCCCTTTTCGCCCCCTGTACCCCCACACCCCCGGGTTCGACCGTTATTGCCCCGGAGCCAGGCACGTTCCGCGGATAATACTTGTAGGCCGGAAGAAAATTGGAGGGGAAGTTTATAACGCAGACTTTAGTTTCATTTTCTTCGCAGGGGATTCTTTGGAAAATCCAAATAATCGGGAATGCGTCAGCCAAACTAAAATTATACTTCTCATTGCAATCTTGCACTGAGGCAATTTTTTTTTATTAATTATTGATTTACTTCGTGGAGAGAAATATGTGAGAAGTTCTGTAAAAATTACGATCTCTTGCATGTCAGGTAAGGATCGTATCCGTAGGCCAGGTTGCTATTGTTATTGTTGGGATCGTCAACACGCCCTGTCGATCAGTCAACATCATTGCCCAGGGTACGTCTTTAGAACCGTAAAAATGTACGGTTATAGTCACGTAAAATCTACGTGAAGTTGAGTAATCTTTACGTCCTTTGGTGTACTGTTTACTTAAAATTCTGTAAGTTTTACGAGTTCCGAAAAAAATTCATGACAGTACCGTAAATTTTCCGGAGTAAATAATAAAATTTACTGACGGCCGTTGCTTATTTTTTACCACGATTTTAGATAAGAATGACTGAAATTATTCTTCAACCGACGATTACGTGATTAGTCACGTACTTTTTCCTGTATTTTTCTCCCTGTGTTGAAGGAATTATTTATATTTAAACTATCGTGCCTCACATATATCCAAGTTGACGAATTTCTGAGCAGCAGCTGCCACAAATCGCTTTTTATTCTGAAGAAAATTTCAGAAAATTTCAAGTTTTTCGTACAAGTGGACGACCCTGACTCCCCAGAGTTTCCTTGAATGATTTCAAGCTCCAAAAAATTCGTATAATACTCCCAGATGATGGATTCCACTGTCACCCCGAAAAAACTGGCCCATAAGAAAACCCCTGGTGGAGCCCCAAAAAAACCGCGACCCTGTGTCATCCGGAAACGAGTTCCACCATTTTTCAGAACAGTACGTCGCACATCACGAGTGAGTTTCAGTAAAAAAAAAAATCCAAATGATCGTCGACTAAACTCCCGCTCCACATGACCCATCTGGGAATCAACTGCAGTTTTTTCAATTTTTTTTCTTTTTCATCCACTGGGACGGTACATATTACCCGGCAGGACGATATCACTACTGTTTCCTCCATCCCCTCGCCCCTACCCCTTTTTAACCGACATTTTTAGTCCAGAACGTGCGGGAATATATAATACGACTGAAACGTTGGCCTCTCGCCGGCCACCGGGTGAGATTAATTAGTTCCATGAGTTTCGATATTCATGGCCGAGTTATTCCTCCGCCTTCCCCTTTCCCACAAAAACAGTGAATAGTACGGTACACGGAAAACTGTATGTATCATATAATCCACGAAATCCCACACCTCCCCCCGTGCCCCACGCGGAAGCCGCAGAATTGTTTGGTCGCCGTCGAGCAACTTTCCATCTCCAGGGTTAACACTCCACTCCCATTTATATCCCCCCAATAAAGGATTCCATTCTCATTGGTTCGCCCTGTTTTTGTTATTTCACATTTGACCCAAATGCGAGATTGCATATGTTCAACAATAGCCGCTCAAACAACTGCAAATAGAGAATATAGGAGAATTGAATTTTACGAATGATTGGAATTTTGCCAGTGTCATTTATTTATTTTATAATAAAATGTAAAAAAAACCGACGACTTTGTCAGTTTAAGACAATGTCTCAGACCTGCCATTAATTCGCACTGGATTTACCCGAGGAAAAATATATTATGCCTTGGGTTTCAAGAGGGAGGTGAGTGGACGGACAATTCCACCGAGGGAACAATGGAAAGCAGAGGTGCATGACAAGAGGATGAGATCATCGGGGTTGGAATTCTATCATGCGAGTGGATGACGACCGGGGAGTGAAAGGGCAACGCGCAGATATTTCTCGGGTACAGATAGAGGAAACGGATAGAGGGAAGGGCGGAAGGCACCCTCGTAGTCCTTGACTTCCGTCAGTAGGATAACTTTCCCCAGCATCATGTGGAAATAACCCTCAAATTCACCCATCCATTCCTTAATTTCAATTAATTTCAAATTCAAATTTGAATTCGTGCACATTTTTATTCCAAAAAAATTGGTTAGAAATCCGCGTTTTTCCATTACTTTTAGCGACAATAACGGAAGGGCTAATAACCCAGATGAAAGTACCTCCAGAGTCCTCCCCCTCCCCAGCCGTTCCCTTCATTATAAGAAATTTTTTACTGTTCATTGTCAGCCCCAACTCACCAGTCTCAATATTCCTTTTCAATTCTGTCGCTTCGTCTCCTCCTTACAATTTCTTTCCCCTTTCTTTGCATTCATTCCCCTCTGTCCTCCAATCCTCACCGTTCCCCATAAAGATTGAATATTGCCTCACAAGAAATGCTCTCTCTATTTCCACGATTCTCGCAATCTGGGCTCGATATTCATTAAGTAACATTAATTTCGCAACTCAATGAAAGATGTGGAGTTTTCACTTTTAAACAATCGTGCAATGTGATTGGAGGAAGGGGGCATGTCTATCTCGACATTTAGAGATGCTCTATCGATTATCTTGTGCTCCAAGTGATATCCACCTTCAATTACGCATGAACAAAAGAGAAGACGCCGAGTCACTTAGTCATTGGCTTGATGAATCGTCGAGTCATGTCGTGTACGGGGGCTGCTATGTCGATTCCTCAAACCTACAGCATCGTTAATCCTTCCGTGGAAAGTTACTTTCCAATGAGATTATTTTTTCAGAAGCCCGTGATGGATGAACGAACCTAAAAAGAGAGATGCATGGTAACGATTAAGACGATCAATTGATTGTTGCAACGATCCATCAATTTGTTTTGTTAATTCCGGATTATAACTCGGATCTTATCAGATGATATATTGAGGCAAGAATATACACATGTTTTCATTGAGACATTCCGTTAATTTTCTGTAATGAATGCAACCGAATTTTCAGTTTTCAAGGATTTCATTTAACTCATCCCATTTTCCATTCTGAAAATTTATTAATTCGATATTCAGAATTTTCTGGATGAACGATTATCGATATATTGGGAACATCTTGAGTTATCAATTTAATCAATCATCATAAAAATTGAAAAATTTCTACCCGCGTGTAAATTTGAAATGATAAAAACTTTAATAAACTTGGAACTTCAAGATTAATTTTCTATTAGCCTCTGCACAACGGCAATTTCGCCTTTTTTGGTGTGAATTTTATTATTGGAGAATTATCTCGACAGGTTTTCCTCTCCC
This sequence comes from Fopius arisanus, assembly GCF_000806365.1. Classification (NCBI taxonomy): domain Eukaryota; kingdom Metazoa; phylum Arthropoda; class Insecta; order Hymenoptera; family Braconidae; genus Fopius; species Fopius arisanus. The sequence goes on from NW_011887784.1 coordinate 322,086, forward strand.
CATTATTTTTTACTCTGTCTTTCTCACAGTGGCATTACACCGGCTCGTAAAACCGCCGAAACACAGTACAGTCGTTAGCACGCGTTGCGAGGTCACCATTCCTTATGGCCTTGTAAACCCGTCCCCTCAGAAAAACCGAGACAAAAACCACCCATCGAATGAGTAAAACCGAAAAGTAAAAAAGAAAAAAAAAAGCACCGAGTGGACACATCTCTCTGCCGACGCACCTATTCGTTTGCCCACGAAAATGACGACACAGGGAGTCGTAAAACCACGAAAAGGGTATTTGATGTCATATAGGAAAAGTAGTGAGAGTGCGTCGTAAAGGGATCTCTCCCTGGTGAATACTTCGCTCAAATCAATTATTTCGCATGGCATCTCTCACATCTCTGCATGATACCCTGCCATTTTATTCTCCACTTGTACCTTCGCGAAACATGACAATCTCACTGAAAATAAATGGTCCCAGCTATTCGAAATGATTATTTTATCGCACTATTTCTATCTCCCGACACTAGAGAGACTCCCACAACGCCAATTCAGAGGTGATAATTTAGGAAATCGAGATTTTCATCATGCATCACGTAATTCATTTTATCAACTCGATGAAAACATTCCTGACATTTCAAGGGTACATTTCTCAATTGTTGCAATTATTGCACATGGTGATTGCTTGTGGTGCTTTTGAAATAGTTGATGCGTAATTCATTGTTTGGCGTGAGTTCATGGGAGATATTGATGGTGATGTGGATCGTTGAGAAATAACAGTAAATGGTTGCAGTAGTTTGGTGTCCTCGTTGGCCTGGAGGCATCATCTTTGATGAAGCGATGTGGCATGCATGTCACGACCCTAATAAGACCCGACGCAGTGTCATCCAAGTGTATGGCATAGTTTTCTCACAAAGACTCCATGTTAAATTTCCGAGCCACCTCCTCCCAATTTCTGAACAGTAGGGAATTTCGTATATTTTGGGTGCCCCTGTTAACCACTCCATCTTTTCAGTTCTTCGCTCCACTCCACCCTATTTCTTATTCTCCTCATTTTCTCCCTGAGAATGCAAATTATTTGATTCTCCGAGTCGAGACAGCTGCATTGCAGCGGAATAAGTACCTCTAAGACAAATGCCAGACTGCCACTGGAAAGTCTCTCCTGTTGGTTCCACTTCATCATGATGAAAATAATGTTCAATTATCCGTGGTAACATCTTCAACTCCACCGGGCGTCGAATGAATACGTTAAATTAGTTTTTTATTTGTTACTGATTGCGGTGTGTTTACATCATCCACTTCAGTGATGATTCCCAACATCTCGATTCTCCACTGCAAACTTAAAATTCAATTGCTTGAAATAATCTCACATCAGTACCACTACATGCCCTGAAATTTCAGTGATTGCAACACGATACGAATTAATATAAAAATATCCTCTGCCTTTCCAGTGAAATTCCGAAAGTGTTAACTTATTTAATCGTGACGATGACGATAAAACGGTGAAAGTTGTCCTCCAGATGAATTCATCTCCACGAGACATCGGGGAATAAAAAATAAATAACCGAAAGGGATTTCTTGTGGCATTGTGGGGTCTTTTCTTTCTCATTTTGAAGCGTATCTCCACCTCGAGAATGCCCCTAAACCACTTTCCCCCCTCTCACTTCATTTTCCTTTATTTTCCTGTCGGGAGTCGTCCGCCTTATTCTGGAGAAAACTCCTCGTCTTTCTTTCTATCATCCCCTTCGAAATGCTCCACCGTTGTGGTCTATATACCACTAGACTACCCCTCAGACTTCACCAAGATCCTTTTTTTTTTCAACTACCAACCCTCGTGTTACTTTCTCCTGGCAATGGCCCTGTCGCTATAATACTCAGGAGGAGAACTCTCCCCTTCAACGACTCAGACCCAACGAGGGGGGCACACCCAGCAAATTGATATTAAATGCCTTGGCTGGTCACCTTGTATATTTCTTTATTAACTTGCGCACAACGGGACCATTCCACCAAGCCATTCCTTATGGTTTCACACAGCAAAAAAAGCCACATCTTCAGTGGGAATTTAACTTTTTATTTTTCCCTTTTACGCAGGGATTTTTCTTCTCTTTAGATTTGTCAGTTGCTCCTCGTTTTTTTTTTTACCTCGAAGTTTTCATCATTATGTATTACCATTTGCGGGAGGTTATTATGTGGTTTATTATACTCTAATGAATCAAGTAATTTGCTATTGAAAATGGCTTATCGTATTTTTCTATTGAGGGAAATATAAAGGCGATATGATAAAAAAAAATTCGAAGTTCAAGGGTATGTAGATGGAGAGAAAGTAAAGTAAAGGAGACTTTGGGTGAGAGAAAGTTTTTTTATTTTAACGAAAATTTCGGGATTTTTCCAAAAATGTTTCGACCACATCTTGTTTAAGCCAAATTAATCAGAAGTCATGTCATCATTGCACCCCGCGATGTAAAGAAGAAAATACAATGGAATGGTTAGAATAATTGGAGAGATATATTTTTATCCAATCATCTCGTTTTTACAAAAAACGTTGGAGATATAATGACGCATCGTTATTTTCTCGCTGGTAAAAAATTCAATTCTCGTTGTTAATCTTTCGAGAAAAATACCACCCACATTAAAAGCCCTCGATTCTCCTACCACCACTTGTATCATATTTCACGTGACCCGGTTGTTATTGATAATTCACCTCTCACGCGATTGCCCACGTGTATGTGCTTCCCAGAAGGTACCTAAGACCGCAACTTGCGGAAGTCAGTTAACTGTTTAACGAGACAACATCTCGAAATTCAGGGTGGAGTCGACTTCCTGTTCATTAGCGTACATGTGCGTCTCGTTACCGAAATGTCGCACACAAATCATCGACGTGAGGGTCATTAGAGACTGACCCTGACAGAGAGCTCAACCATCAAACATCCAAAATCTAGAAAAACATTAATGATAATCGATAACAAATTGTCCGCATATCAGTCACCCATTTGTTATTTGAATTCAGTAGCAAAACGGTAGACCGGTTCTGCCGCTTTTGGCAATCAGCCATTTTTTGCGAATCTGTGAAAGAGGCTATTATAAAAATTCCGATATCTCACTTAATTTCATAGATATTGTTAAAAATTCATGGAGTTGAGGAGTGGACGTTATTGAATTCCACTCGTGAAAACTAAAATGCTAAAAAAAAAAGTTGGACAAATACTTGAAAAATTCCCATCTCGACGTTCTCAATTTTCCCACCGAAGCCCTCGAAATTTGATATGTGATGCATCGACTCGGCTAATGCCCCTAAGAGCCCGTTCGTGAGTTACATTTTTCAGTTGCCCTTTATCCGATCAACTCAACCCGAGTTCCCCTCCCCCAGTCCCGAAATTCAATATTAAACTCTAAAAATAAGAGAACCTAGTCCAAATGCGGTGGAATACTTGACCCTCAGTATAATCTCGCTGATGTGCTCTAAAACTACAAACTTCATCACAAAGGGACCAAGAAGGCCAGGCAGAAGAAAAAAAAAAATTAATAGCTCCACGTCGGTTGCAATCACCTCTTCTAAAATAGATTGTTCGCCTTTTTCCCGTTGGAAAAAAAAAAGCAGCAACGTCTCCCTCTTCTCCACGTAAAACTGAAAATTCGTTGTAACAGCAATGAATCATCCCTCGTTTCTCTTTCACGTCCTCCATTGCCGGTTTAGAAAACAACATTTATCCTGGAGCCAGAGACGTTACAATAATTTCAGTATCGACATTACGCGGGGATATATATGTAGCATCGTGTTTCTTAGGACAGGCGTACATAGGAGAAGTAGAGAAGAAAGGAGGAAGTAAACTGGAAATGGACCTCAAGACGACGATGTAGAGTTGTGGGAAGGGGGTACTGGGGAAGGTTATGCCTTGAAGGTACGATAAAAGTAAAATGCCTTTGGTATAAGCGCACCTTGTCCCAGCTATATGTCAAGTTTTACGTGATCGCCTTAACAAACAACGACAGTATCGGAGAATATCTTGCCAGCTGTGTACAATCAATAACTTCTTTCAGACCTCCCCCGAATAATTGTACACAGAGGTGTGCGGTATTATTGAATGGTGTAAGTAAATTGAATAAAAGGGTGAATGGTGTCGTGAAAATGGAGATTTTGAATGAGCGGACAACAAAGTGAGCGGTGAATAAATTTATGGAGGAAGACCGAGATCGGGTCGGGAACAACGGGGAGTCTTTCGGATAATTAAGAAGAATCGATGTCTTGATTAGGGGCTTATTTGGGTAATAACTCGGGGAACTAATAATGAAAACCAGTGCTTTAGTTTTAAAATCTGCAATGGACAATAATAAAGATCGCACAAGGATTATAAATGAATTATCTCACCTAGCGCGTGCTGAATGGCGTTGTAAATGACTCCCCTAGCTCGTATGTATCAGCACCAGCACCAGCGATTTATTAACACAATTTGCCTACGTAAAAGGCACTAGTCTCCAATTAACCGGTCGGCATAGTCCTTGACGCGATACAGAGACCCCTCTACTTCCACTAAACTTTCATGCTGCAGTAAAAGCGGCAAAAGTGGCCTTGAATGCACGTGAACTGAGAGTGGAGTATGAGCTGAGGCCATCCTCTTCCGCGCGGAAGCCCGTGGCAAAAGTCCGGAGATAAAAAATATCCACAGGCTGTCACACTGGGTAACAGTCAGCGAAGGGATGAGTTAAACTCCCTAATATTTAACGCTGCCCAGAGTTTCTACTCATTTACCTTTGTTGAAGGTGCACGATGCTGGGAGTTATGCCCTCCACCGTCTAATATTTGTCCAAGTTTTAATACCGCACGGCCAAAAGGAGTGAGTCAAAAGCTGCCGCGGGAGAAGGCATTAGCCTCATTCGTGAGGCACTTTCCAGCACCCATTACCCAAAGTTACCTCACGATTAAGCTCCGAACAGAACAAGTAACTCCTACCGTCTCAAGCTTTTCCCATCCCGTTGTCGACTAATAGAACATAACTTTCTGCCTCTCCCGGCAATGCCACTGGTGCAGAATTCACCTATTCTGTTATTCAAAGATCCTATGGGGAAGAGGCTGGAGAAACTCTGAATACCTTAGTCGGCACTCTTTTTCCCTCAAAGTCGTATCGATCGACTTTGCCATTCCCGCACTCCAGCTTTTCCTGCAGCAAATGCGGTTGAAAATCGATAGCGTTTAAAGAGCATTAGAGAAACAGGCCGAAGTCAAATGCGATTAACATTTTGATACTTAAGAATCGTTGGCAAAAGTTTATTTGAATTCTAAGGATTTGGGGGTGGGTTTGTTCCGGGGTGGAGATGCCCAGAAGGTTGTGATTGATTTTTAGAAAAATTGGGGGAGATGTTGATTTATGGGGACTTGGCTATTTTTTATGTGCATCTGAAGATGATTGATTTCAGAAGGACTCGAGTTTTGGGATGGAGATTTGCATGGTATTATGTCCTGGGACAATTTGAATCTGTCAGAAACAAAAATTGGCAACTGAAATAGCTTATCAGTGGTAATATTTTTTGTTCTTCAAGTTAGAGGGAATTTTGTCATTTTCTCGAGGAATGACGGAGGATGAGAGTTTTCTAATACTCAACGCCGAAATATTCGGTACTTACCCCTGAACACGCCGATAGTACTTCCGCGTTTCCATTGCGAAAGCCACCCTTATCGAAAAGCAGCCGAAAAAAACGCCGAGACTCAGTCACCCCCAGGGGCATCCCTAGGGAGCGCCCAACGAGGGAGGAAGAGCCTCTTTATTTAATATCCCCAGGCTGGTGTCAAGGAGGTATATATAACCCGCCCTTACACGACTTCGCTCTCGTGGCCATTGGCCCACCCATTTTCACCGAAAATTAGATACTGTACCTTCTGCACAAAAGAGTCCGAAGAATATCGACCACAAGTCCTGACATTTCGGCGAATGGCGAAGCTGCCAAGTGTACACTCCCTTTTCCCACATAAAAAATGTGAAAAGAAAGTGAAGGAGCTACTTTAACTTTACTTTCAAGAATCCATGGTATGATCCACGCGGACTTTTCAAACGAAAATACAAGCTCCACGGAAAAATTCTTTTTCACCACTAGCCAAAGAAAATCTCTAGCACCGTTGGAACAAATTTACACAAGATCTTCGTTAGTTCAAACTTTCCCAACTAATGATCCTCCTCATTTTTTTCTCTCTTCTCCAATTGCCCCACCCTAGGTGACTGAATTTTTTTTTTCTGACGAACTTCGATAGAGGCGAACTTTCTGATCCCGAAACCACGTTATGCATACGTGGTTATGCATAAAGAAAATGCCTCGGCAAAGAGATAACTGGATAAAATGCTAATAAGTCGTGGGGAATTGCTGTGTTGATGGAGTTGTGGAGGTTAGGTTGGCACCGAGTGGACTTGACGACGCCGACTAAAGAGGGCGTCTCCACCTCTTTGACGTTCTTTTCACCAAACGAGTAACACTTAGCATCTTGTAAGAAATAAGCCCCCGGGAACGGTTTCTCTTGTCCTCAGTGGCAAGTTGCACGCTTCCGGAAACTTGAAAACACTCTGGGTATACCCCTGTATATTAAGACGATGGCAGGGGGTTTAAGGTGTGCGTTCTAACTGCCGCATGTGGAGTACTATTAGGTGGCTGAATGGGTTTTAACCAGCCAGGTTGTTGCGGTCACCATTCCTCATATATAATGGTGAAGGCATTTTGTCGGGAATAATGAATGCCCTTGTCGCAAAATATATGCTCAACATTTTTCCACTAGTCTCTATTTTTTTTTCTATTAATTAATCGCGACCAGAGGAAAACCTTCTATTCATCGAATTTCTGACAGTATTCTGGTAGATATATTGCATTTTTTATCACCCATTTTGCTTTAAAAATTCAATGTTTCATGTGACCTCGCACGCGAAATTCGGATTTCAGTTATTATTCATTTCCTGATTTTATCAATTCATCGTTCGTATAACAATATCCAATGGACTGAATTTCTACAGAAAAAATTAAAGTACAAATTCAAAACCTTTTTTTGCACGTTCTAAAATTTACAATATGCATCAATAAATTGTCAAAAAAAAATAATAAATTTCGGAGAATAAACTGCTGAAATTCATGAAAAATTCTAGAAAATTTGTAGAAGCTCTGGGAGATTGGAAGAAGGGGATCGCTGCATTTTTGAGATTTCAATTCTTGAATAATGGTTGATGGGAACTTTTGATTTCTAATTCTGAATGAAATAATTTTTTGAAACAGACGGTTATTGTGCGATCCAGATATTTACACGTTGTCGAGACACAGAGGATTGATCCTCTCCTCTCTCTCGTTGAGCATCAGTGTTCCGTGATCACTTGTGCGCGTGGCTTGGCACATAACGATGGAAAAGCAGCCGGTGAAAATCATCTGACGCGTGTAATGCGGTTTTTATTAAATCCCTCCCTCTTTCCGGGTGCGACGCGAGCCTGTAGTGTTTGTTCCTGCAGTTTCTCATATAACCCAGGAAACTCCACGCACTGTATAAGCAATGTTTGTCATTTGGATCACACATGAGTGCACAGGTTTCATGACTTCTTGCTGCTAATTTATTTTTTCCAAATGTTTGATGTTTCTTTTTCTTTGTGTTCTAGGTAAGTACGAGTCTGTTTGACGAGGGAATGTGGAGCGACTGAATATTGGTTTGTCATCAAATATTTCTGTTCAATCTTAGAGAGAAATATTTCTCCGAAAAGAACTTGTTCAAATTTCATTTCCACGCCATCGGTTAAACCCTCAATTATTACAAATATATATAAAATTATGGGACGGAAATATGTACAAAAATATCACAAATCCTAATATAAAAACGAGAGAGAAAAACAATTTCGAAATATCTCGAATTATTTCCAATGAACGTAAGAATAAGGGCCGTAATCGAATTTTTGAGTTATTTTTAATGAATGTAATTTTCAAGTCATTACAATTTACCACCGAGCGAGACATTCGAATAACAATTTTTTTTTTCACATCTGCGTCTTCCTCTCATTTTTTTCTTCCACCTCTCGGGGGAAATATCATTGAGGTAAAGTATCATCTCTTCCGAGTACTCATGACGACAGCCGTCTGGGTGAGGCCCTCTCTCGAGTATTTCCTGTGGGCACAAACGACCGATTCCCACTTGAGTATCACGAGGCTACAATGGGCAAGAAGTCCCTTTTGGTCGTGTCGCACTGGACAACTCGAAGAAAACGAGACTTGGCTTTGCCATTAGCCGACACCCGTCGTGCACCGTAAATACAGGCCTCCGGTTCGCTAATTGGCAAACATCGGGATCGCGCTCTTATCGCGATTGACGGGGCGATTTTTGCAAATTATAACTGTCCAAAGGTGGAAGAGGAGGAGAAATAGGAGTGTGGAGTGGTTCGCGCAATGGGTTGGCGCCTGCATTTCCCTCCTCTCGACTTTTTCCTCCTCGAGAAAATGAACGTGTGCGGAGGTAGATGATCGGATTTTTTTTTTTTGACTCGTACCTCGTACATTATCCCGTCGTCAGGGCATCGGCTACTTCGACGAATGCCAGCTTGAATACTCTCGACCGAGCTTTCGAAAAAAAATTTCCGAGAGATCACGGGTGGTCGTTTCCGATACTTCAGACAGTAAAACCTCCAGATTTGTCTTGTTCCTTTATTTTCTTTCAGTCTTTGTTTCTCTCGGTCACTAACACTCAGCACAACTGACAACACAGATTTTTATTCGGCTGCTTATTTTTTTTTTTTTTGGGATAATCGAATACTTTTTATGACTCGACGAATTGATTTTTTGGAGATTGACAGGCGGAAGCAATAAAAGCTCCACAGTTATTGGATTTTCCATTGCTTCGGCTATTCTTTCGGGCAATGGTTATTCCGGGTACAAGTGGTTTAACGCGAAATGTGTGATTTGATATTTTCCGTGAAGAGGTCAGAAATATTTGGAAAACAATTGCCATCAAGCAATTAGTTGTTGCAATTGTCATTTTCGGAGGCTTCAAAGTCACTTCTCTCATTTCATTTTTTTTATTTCAATAAAATTGGATATCCATTGAATTACGCCATCTGCACAACGGCTAATATTTTTGACGTCGAAATAAACTCTCTGGTCATGTATGCAGATGGACAATTCGCTATTAAATAATTCAGAGTGATCAAATTACAGGATGAATTTCCGGCGTAATGGAGAACAATTGGCGTACAGATACATATTCGATATTGTATCTTCAAAAAATTACTGAATTTAATGGAGCCGCGCTGGTATGTTTGCGATTGACAATATATTTTTTTTTAGAAATACCTAGCTGGTGAATTTACAACTCGCATTTCACGTATAACGCACGCGTGAAGTTTAAATATGAAAAAACACGAGATTTGCGAGAGAATGAATATAATCATCCGAATAGCGGGGCATTGTGATGTCCCAGAGGCATTAAAAAGCTTGAAAATTGCAGGCGTGTGGGCAGCATTCTGCAATTTTATTCATTTTCATTTTTTTTTCATCGTTCGCTAGCTATTCATATTTATTTTCTCCCGTATTTTTCGTTCGTATTCTCGTGAAACCCTCGAAAAAAAAATTAATTTCAGTCTCGTTTCAGCGATAACTCTTGTTCTCTGACGCATATGAAAATTCACCGGACGATACTAGTGGAAGGGGGCGTTCACGCGTTAAAATTAAAGCAAGAGTGGAGGAAACGGACGAATCAAAGCAGAAACAAAAATAGGGGTGGGAGTTGGGGGAGGGAAAAGGATGAATGTCATTTAGTTTGCTCGTACAGCCGTGATAGTCTGTTGATCCATTGAAAAAATAGAAAATAAACGAGGTGAGCGGGGCTAACGCTAGGTTACGTGTTTTCATTGAGCTTTTCAAGTATTCGTTTCTATACGGAGAACTCAAACTGTGATGATAAATCCTCGACTCCATTGTTCGATTGAACATTTTCATGACTGGAAATATAATTGTCCCGTTCATATATTACACTGTTGAAAATTTCTGGAAATTTCAAAAGTCATTTGAATATTCAATTATGTGAAAATCCAATAATCAAATTATTTTCCAATAGTGTGAATAAACAAATCACGAGTTATTTTTTTTTTGACAGGCAAAAGTAAAAAATTTTTGAAAATGAAGGAAAATTCGAAAGAGGGTAAAAATTCTTTTCAGCATTTTCCTTATTCAAAATTCACTCACGCGTTATTTCATGAATATTTTAAATCTCAAGAGATCTCGAGAGAATTCATCGGAGCCACGATTTGCTGAGCAGCTCCCAACATAATCCCTCCATTGAATTTTAATGATTCATCACTGGAGATTATTCATAAATCGATGAAAATGGAGTTTGCTAGATATTGAGAGACTTTAGAGGCACCTGTCCCATCAAAGACTGCTCAAGCCCAAAGGTAAGACGTCGGAGACGAGTGATCACGAGGGAGACACGTAAACCTCAAGTCTCTTTGCAATTACCCGAGGACAAGTATCTCATCCATAACGAGAGCACCAGAGAATTACAACACCGATCGGCTAAATTGATTCTCACAGACATTTTCGGAGGTCTGACGAGGGGAAATATGTCCCTATGGCTGTGTCCCCAGGGTTCAAAAGCCTTTTTGTCAATCATATTAACGATTGTTAAAGCCTCTCACCGGATTGTGTATGTATGCCACCTTCCATCGCTCGCCGTCGATCCAGCAATTAGTCAATTATTCCCAATTACCATTTGCACTTATTAAAAGGCCTCGGCTGTTCTTTGTTCGACGATGCGACTACTTTTTTTATCCCCTCTGCTCTTCACATTCTTCTTTTGATGCGGACGAGAGAACGGAAAGAATAGAACAGGAAGTCAACACGCATTCATGTCACTAAAAATTGTCATTCTTTTGTCCTTTTTTTTTGTCTATATTTATCTGACTTTTGTTTCATACTTGTGAGACTATTTTCAGGGGACAAGTTTGGAGTCGAAGGTATTCTTATTATTGACTTCCATTATGCAAGTGATAATTATGTAATTTTGTGATTATCTCTGGAACTCTTCGTAAATTAATTAATTAATCACGGATAATTAATATATTATCAGTAGCATTTGAATAATAAAATTTGAATTCATACATTCGATTTTTTAGATTTTAGATTCTGTGGTTTATAATTGCCGTGGGACTGACATCTGAAAAAAAGTTGATGTTTATTGAACATTTCGAATTATTCAATATTTATAAATTACAGATTTAAAAATATAAAGAGAAAAATAGGAAATTTGCATTGTCCCTTCTGTACCCATTGCACATTCAAATTTATCAATTTTTCTGCACCTATTCATCCCGAAACGTGGGAGACGTGTATAAAATAAATTCTGGTCACATGTGTTGGCGTAAACGTGTCTGTCCTTTCGCGTGAAATTACCTCTCCAAACTTTATCCATAGGAATTTTCACGGATGAAGTTGAAACAGAAGAGGACAATTCAAAACATAACAGAACAGGAAGTGAATACGTGTTTCGTAACGTACGACAAAAAGTTTTATTTTCATCCTGTTTTTTGTTTTATTCTTTCATTGTTTTATTTAACTATTCCCAAGGTTACACCAAATTCCAAGCACCCATTGCCCATGATAAATATCCTATCTCTTTTTTCCTGTCCCTCATCCTTTTATCCATTATTCGTTCCGACCCGTTAACCCACGGGTATACGTGTACTATCATGTGTACCTGCGAGAGTTCATGTTATATTTTTTTTATTTATTTTCGAATGAACGTAGGACGAGCACAACTAACGATCCAGAACATCTCTCTTCCGCTTGGATTTATTTCTTTTTTCCACTCTGATCTAGTCTTTGAGATGTGGAAGCTCCTTGACAGTTGGATATCTAGTTGTGGCTAATGCACGAAGGGAAGAGAGGGATAAGCGGTTGGATACATTGAGAGGGTATTATAGTATTGTGGAGGTAATGGGCGATCGTTGAAACACCCACATCCAGTTGAGGAACTTCCAAATAATCTCTCAACCCCTCCAACGATACTTACTAACTAATTTAACAACTGCACTCTTTCTCAAAATTTCAGTGACAATTTCATTTGAATTATCGGCAAGAAATTATCGATAGAAAATTTTTGTGAAGACTTGAATTAATTCACTATTTAATGAAACAATTAACGGGAATCAAGAATAAAATTGAAGGGGGGCTAATTAAGACAACACTATGAAGTCAAGCGTAAGAAATGACTAATTCCATCTGGAAGACATCAATTAAAAATATTCAAAAATTCGAGAATAATTTACAGCTCGTAGAAAATTTTATTCCGGAATTTTCGAATTGTGATTTTAAATTCTGTTTTCGTGGAAGTACACAGAGTGATGGTCTCCATCGGTAGACTGAAAATTTGAATAAATTATCTCCCGAAAAGACAAACATACTCAGCCCAAACGATAAGAAAACTTCACACCTCCCAGTATATTGTCCCATCTACCTCTTAAGTACACCCAGGCATGAGGGGGCAAAGGGAAAATAAGTTGGTTGTATAGCAACGAATTGCGTGTAGGCGTTTTCGCGAATGGTAGCTACTATCAGCTACTTTGCGACGCGTGGAATGCACGACCCAGACTGCCTCTCCATACGCATTATCCTTGCATTACGAGCCATTTATTCGATCAGCTTACGTGAACCAAGAGGTTGCCTGGTGCCTTTCATTGGGGATCGTAAAGAAGCGAAGAGTGTTTTGTCTCCTCTGCATGCCTCCGGGGTATAAAAGAGGAGAACATACACGGGTGGGCGAGACGGGAAAAAAGGACCATAAAGGAAAAGTCCTATTTTTTTTTTTCCACCCTCTTACCCGAGGACTTCCTCCCGAACTTCATAAAGTTCCACGGCACTGCCAGGGGTGGAATTTTCATCGTTGATACATAAATTTTGAATCCCGTTCGAGGGTGTACCACATCGATGTGCGTCGCCAAGAAAAAAATGGGAAGAGATTAAATTAATGCCGAGAGGGATGAAGATAAATAAAATAACCGTGACATTGTGGGAGATTTTTATCTTGTTTAGTAATTCAAATTTTTGAAAAGTAATCTTTGAAAATAATTCCGTTTTATAATACTCGTGAATGCATTCATTGCCATTACCATGATGGAATATTCCTAGATTCTCACAGCGCATTTATCACCTCCCGGCATTTTCACCAGGCAAACATAACACAAATAATTCGTCACGCTCTCTCTAGACCTAGCAAACCCACCAAGCAGGAAGAGAACAATTCCATCCAATCTCTCCCCTATTTATTCGACGAAATTCCGACTAAATCAACATAGATAAGGCAAAGAATTGGCTGGTTCACTCTTACCATTTCGATTCGCCACGTAGTTTGATGGTGTCTGGATGCTAGATCCTCCTGCACATCCCATACCCTCTCAATCCCTGAGTCTTGACCTTCTTACCTCCAGCACCATCTCAAATCCCATGTAGATGCTTCTAACCGCTGATTTACCTCCAGGGCTAGCCGTGCAGAAAATATACACAATTGTATTACCGCACCACTCAATTGTCCCTCTCTCTCCCACATCGCCGAGAGGTGTTTATTATGCCCCGGGAGAATTCGCGTGTCCAGGGCTGACATCAAAAGACCGCGCGAAGAATTCATTAATTCTTTTTTTTTTTTTCTTTCTTATTCGTTCTCCCGTTCACACAACTCCTTTGATTATGAGACCAAGGAATTTAGTGCAGGATAATATCAACTGGGATTATTCGAGTTGCGATGCTCTTCGGGAATGGGAATTTGGTTCCATCGGTGTGCGGGGTCATCGGGGTCAGTTACGTGCTGGTTGTCTGTTGGGAAGGTACAACGGCTACATGCTAGCAACCCTCAGGCAAAACACACCTGACTTGCTCTATGAGAGCATTACCTCACTGGGGTTCAACTCGTTACTCTTGCCCAGTGGCTGCGTATTTTATGTCCTGCACTTCACAATCTTCACTTCATCCAGGGGTGGGCTCTTAATTCTTTTAGATACGTTGAGGATTTTCACTGAAAGACGATTTAAAAACTATGCACAGAAAGAAAAAGCCACTCGGGATTAAAATTAATTGAGTCTTTTTACGCTGGGAATAATTGCGAGGAAATTATTGACATGAATATTTTCAATAATTTCATATTATTTTAAAAATTGAATTGGATATTCGGTATGAAATTTATCGAATGAATTTTCAACGGCGAAAATTGAGACAAATGTCAAGTTAATTTGGGATTGCTGAAGATTAAGGTTAAGGATTACTTGAAATTTCATGAGTATTTTTTAAATAAAAATTGATATCGGTAAAACTGGGCATTAGGCATCGATCGTAGAAATCGATAATTCTCGAGACCCGAATTCAATTGGACTCTGAAGTATAATTCTTGTGTTCACGAGTCACGAAACGAGGAAAAAACGGTGTATCCGATTCTTAGGAGAGCCCGTGACTTCCAGACGAAATCAACTATCTCCTTCCGATTGTAGTTCCTTCTTCGCCATTTGTCGACGCATTAACGTTAATACTCTGATCTCGTATACTCACAGGGAGAGCTCCAACCGCGGTCACAATGTTACCGAAGGAATCGTGCTTTTCTCCTCCGTTCTCTTCCTACCGGAAGCAAATAATCTCCATCTCACTTCGGGTTTGTATCTTCTGTTTCCATTTTATGCGCTTTTCCCCCGGTGAAATTGGAATATATATTCTACTTCGGGGAGATACCGTGGGATTGCCAGTGCACCTAGAGAGGATCACTTCGGGTTTACCGACTTTTTTTCCTTTCTAGTTCATTTCGGTTTCTCACTTTTCGTCTTTGGCTTTCCCGTAATGTCTTCACGCCTGCGGCAAATTAGGATTGGTCAATTTATTATTGTTTATTCTGGGTTAATATCGATAATTATTGGCACAATATAATTATCGCTATTGAATTCATATCGATTACTCCATAATTACCATTTCCCTTGAGTAAATCAATCTTTGGCAGCGATTTTTTTTTTCCTATGAAGTTAACAATTTGAAGAGATTCGCAGGATTAGATTTGTTTGATTTGCGGTTTTGTAGGGATAGGAATAGATACCTGGAGCACATTGCAATGTTCAAAGACAGATACGATGTACAAGTATAGGATTCAACCGGGAAATGGCGTGAAGTATTATTGCCCTGGACCAGAGAGGCAGTTGTATCGTGTACCGTCGCGACCCCAATGTTTATCGCGGAAGTAGGCGTTACAGCTAACAGTCGATTAGATCGTATCGATCGACATCTAAACTGACTCGAGAAGTAAATCGATCACGTAAAGTTTGAACTTTAGAGAGTGTACGGTAACCTGCAACACGAGTGATTCAAATGAGTGAAAATTGCTTAACTATCACTGCGAGTGAGAGAAATTATCTACTTTTGTTTAACTTGGCTTTTTTTTTTTCGAACCGAGTTGAATTCAATTAGGAGTCTCTGGGTGCAGTCTGGTGATTGAGTAAAGGTTGATTGCAGTGAAAATTGATTGTCTCGCCCAGAATAAAAACTTTTTGGTAACAGAGAAAGACTTATTCGTGTCATTCACAACTTTGAAATTGATTCTCTCGTAGATATCGAAGACTAATCGATTCATTCATAAAAAACAAATCCTTAGAATTTTCTCTCAGTTATTGCACTTGCGAGATAAGCGCAAAATAATTTGCATGGAATTGTTGAAGTCACCGCGTGTTACTCAGTTAATTTCGCCATCAATTTAGGTTTATAAAGAAACATTGTGCCATTTCCAGCGTTTCACCTTTGATTTGGAGTAATCGATGTCAATCTCGGTGATCGCGTACAGTGAATACGCAATAGGTGCTATTAAATTTGCAAAGTGGTGGGGAAAATTCATCTTGATAAATGCACCAAACAATCTAAACTGGATTTAGCAATGGCGCTCGTTTAGTCCAGGCGCGATGGATCTGTGTCGACTTATTATTTATTTATTCATGCATCTCGAGGTGATCGATTACACGACAACTTACACCGGTTTTCTTGGTTGTCTACGGGCGGTCGCGTCACCGCAACTCTTGTGCGGCTTCGTTGAGGTTAGAATTACAAAGAAATGCGATTAGGTTACGCTTCGGGGTTAGTCACTGGGGCCACTCACTCATGTCTAACGGATTAATAATGCATTTGACACTGTAATAACACGATAATCGATAAATCAATCTTCATTTTTATCAAAACTATTCAATTACTCATCCGATTTACAATCCACTTTTTTTTCAACCCCATTGCAACAGCTTGGATGATTTTCCATAGATTTTCGTACATTTCCATTTTTCGCCATCTTCGGAATATGTACCACCAATTTTTTAATAATTTTTAGATGAATAATGAAAAGTGGTAGAGGAGAAAAAATATAATCTGATGTATATATGATGTAAATATTATATATCCAGATAAAATTAATTCAGATAAAATTAAAGATGATGGGGGGGTTGGTTAAGATTTACAAAAATTCTCACCGCTCCATTTGTCTCGCGTTTCATTCTACAGCGGTCCATTTTGCCCCGATCTTTATATATATATAAATTGAAGGCGATTTGGAGACCACCCTGGCCGGTATGAAAAAGCGGAACGGAGTGAGGACGGGGAAAAAGAGTGACGAATGAATTTAAACGACCCGTTCACTCTGCCCTCCACTCATTCCACGATAGATGCACGTGTATGACGAGCGCGTGACGCCTTTTTTCCCTCCTAATTTTTCTTGCTTTTTTCACCTCCAACTTGAGCCATTATTTTTTTACCATATTTTTTTTTCCCCACGCAAAACGAGGACGGAGCCTGTCATTAATCAGTTTTCGGGTGCCGTGGAAACATTATTCGAATACTCAACGATCTTTTTCGCTCGACTTCCATCTTCCACTCTGTCATAGGGTCGAGATTAGGGAGATATGAAATTCTTTGGGTTGCTCGGGAAGGAGGGAATGAGGAAGAATGAGAAATAAAAAGTAAAGAAGTAAAAAGAACAGATGGAGAAATGTTGAAAATAATTTGAACCCGTGTTAATGAATCTCGAGGTCGTCGAGGGGTAGTTGTTCGGGGGTGTATCTTATTAGTCGGTTTATTACCTCCGAATATGCCATTTTTTGTTGCTCTCCTGCCTTCTGGCAACGTATCCACTCTCGTGGGTTGACGGGTCGTATTTTTCAACACCTTTGGAATAGCAGCCAAATGTTTTGACCGTGATTTCTAAGTATAGCCAGTGGGTGAGTTGGGAAATGAAGAATAGGTTTGAGTGAAATAAAAAGGGAAGCGAGAAGGCATAATTCTTCGGGCGTTTGAGCAACTCTTTGCGGGCCTCATTGAACCATGAGGCAGTTAATAACTTTCCGCCTTATTTCCGCGTCGCGGAATGGGAGGAATATAACCTCTTCTCATGTGGCATAGGTTACATGAGCATCGTTAAAATATTCTTGGACGGATGATTAGTGGCTGACGCAAGCATGAAAATTGTGCCGTCACTTTTGGTGGATTTTTTATTGATTCAATTAAACTCGACTGTTTGTCCATTTTTTTTCTCATTGGTAGTTGAACCCGTCAGAATTGAACAATTAAGCTGAGATAATGCACTTCCTAGTGGGCTATTGGGGCTCATTGAGATGTAATTGTCTCAATCGATAGTTCATTGGATCGATTGGAATGAGGAAGTCCATTTTCACGGTCTTTTACAATTATCGCGAGGGATTTTTAGCAGACAATGAAATTGTCGAAAGAAGTGATCGTAGAAAATTCCCAATGGCTTGAATAATTGTGTGTAATTAATTAAAAATTGAAAGACAATGGGCTCGTCTTTGGAACCGATTTCTAAATGTAAATAGTGGTATTTGAGAATGATATTTGCAAGCAGTAGAAACAGCACAAACGGTCCGCCCCGTAGCATTTGATTTATCCAGTCATCATGAGGTAAAAATTCAAATGAAATAAAGAGAGAATCCGCCAAATGAATCACTAGATTTTTCGTCATGGTAAACACGTTACCGATGACCTTTTGAATAACCATGTTTACTTATTTATTGTTTCAATTTATGGGGGAAAGACGCTCCCCCTGAATCTCATGCAAGCACCGCACTCATCTCTCTCTCATTTATTTTCTTTTATTTCCTGTGCTGCTGTCACTTCCTCTCGTGACCGAGGAATTTAAAGCCACGGCGTGAGGGCTTTCCCCCTTCTTACTTTATTTTTTATTTTTTTTTTTCAAGACTTATGTCTGTAATACCCGAAAGTGCGCAAAATACTCTCGGGGAAATTAAACGTCAGGATGAGTTGCGTCTACCTTATACTGGGGCTCTCATTTTATTATTTTTGAATACAAGTCGCCCTTTTAATTAATACCGCTTTGAATCTTCACCAGATGTCTTAAGCAATCATTTCATGGCTAGTAAATTTTCGGATAGTTTTACGTAATGAAAACGGGGCAGAAAAATGGAAAAAATTCTCGTCTGCTCTGCAAAATTGGAGGAAAAACACCGGAAGAAGTTGAAATAATTCATCAATACCGATAATTATTGACAGAGTTAATTGAGTCAGAGATTGTTGATAAAATGGTTTTTTTTTTTAGCGAATTTTTTCTCAATTTTCGACATTTCTCGGAATATTTTTCCTCTGGGCCAAATCTATATTTCAAACGCAACGAGTTGAGTCCTCCCACGCGTAACTTATATGTATATATAGTGTATATATATGTATACAGTGTGAGGGCATAACTCGGGTATTGTTCCTCGCGGGGCCTCAACAAGAGGCATTATCATTATTCATAAAGAGCAATGGTGGTATGTGTGTCTGCTCTGTACATACGTACAAAGCAACTTTTTAGAGACAGGCGAAGCGAATATATACCCAGTCCTGGTACATTGCAAGCCACACGGTCATGTACACTTACAGTTTTAACGTCCCAAGAATTATTTTCTTCGCCCGAAGAGATAGTGCTGTATATTGTTGCTGTGTTTACTGCTCCAACGTTGAACGCTGGCTACGGGAAAGCGTGATGAAATCACATTGTACAATTGTAAACTGGCAATTGAATGCGATAAGAACTTAACAAATGTCTTGCGCATATTTTTCAAATTATTCCTACTTGAGAGCATTATTTACGGGTTCTTTCCAACACTTTCGGGAGAACGTGACTCACTTCTCGGGGAGGAATTCAAACAATAGAGATCAAAATAGGTGACAAAAATCAATTTTTTTCTACAATTAAAATGTTGCAAAATTATACTTCACATTTCTTAAATATTCTGGTCATCTTCAAAAATTAAAAATTAAATGAAAAATTTAATTATATTTCATGTTGATTTTTTAAGATGAATCAGAATTTTTTTTATTGAAATTTAATTGAAGACTCTGCGGCTGAAACAATCAAGTGGGAGAATTAAATAAAGACTGGAATTATCCATCAGTTTTCAATTTGGTCAGAACCTTTTTTAAATGTTCTTTCAACTCGAGTAATTTCATTTTATCGCAATTTACAAATTTTTCATTCTCCCCAACGCCCGGAGGATAAAAGCCGTCTGGAAAATTGTTCCGGAGATTCGCAACGGGGCACGTACGCTCTTAAATCGCCCACACGCCTTTAGCACACAACCTCCAGAGTAATACTCGAGTGCACCAAGAGACGAATTTCTTGTCTTCTCTGCCTTGGGTATATCTCAGCCAATGAGACCGCGTGTCCTCTCTCAGTAACAACACCAAAGAGATACTGTGAATGCTGTTTGCAAGACTCGTCGCGTTAAGATGGAGACGTGCTGCCACTTGTGTGTACCATCGCCGCAAGAGAGAGCGGCATCGAGGCAAAACGAGTCATCTTGATAAACGTACGATTTATTGCAAGGTCGAGGTACCCTCTCGTATTCTCCATACGACCAAGAGGGGCCTTCCTTTTACGCGATTAAACGTGCACCAGCAAAACTTTCAGCAGCTCAATTTTTCCCCACATATTTCACAAAAATTTCGCGCACCGCCTAAACCTTGTCAACACAATACGAAAATTTCCACCGCAATTCCACGATCATGAATATATTCCCGTATCACCTTGATCCACTTTTTAGATTTTAGATTCGGGAGCGGACGAAGCCCAAGCCGATTTTTTTTTTCGTCAACAAAGAAGGCGTGACTGAAAAAATATTGATTTTAGTACAGGTGGTGGAAAATTATTTTTTCATTTTTTTGGTGCTTCGCAGTCAGGCAACCTCTACATCGTCTACTACGAAGTCATGGCAAAAAAGAAATGAGAACAGATTTCTAGATGGTGTTTTCAGATGTGTCGATCCGTAATGGATTCACGTGATTCAAGCGTGTGTACATGAGGTAGAGATCGTTAGTTGGGTCAACAGAGGAGGTCCTGTCGAGAGAGGGAATATCAGTGGTCACATGGAATATAGGTGAATATGTGTTGGCATTTTGGCCTCGTTGAGTGACTGATTCACGTCCTCCTCACCCATTTGAGCCAACCCTCATTCACTCATCTACGAAATGCATATACACCCAGCGCTGTGAGTGCAAATGCACTTTGACTAACCAAATCGACGTAAGCCGGTAGTAGATAGCTTTATGGTATAGGATTCATTTCGGTAAGGTGGAAGGAGCGATAACCACACCGCTCCAATTAACGAAACGCCCAAATTTCCTATCTCACTCCGACAATCCGTGATGATATCCCACTGGCATCTGTGGAAACTTGAGGGAATAACTGAAACTGCTGTTGTTCAAGTCGTTGTTATCTCACCGGTACACTTCACTGCATTTTTAAACACTGAGATAACTGCGCTGGTGAAAATTCCTTGAAATTGCAGGCTCTAAGTCATCTGAACTCTAAGTTATATGCATTTTAATTCAATTCGAATTAAAAATGATCCCAAAATTTTTCATTTATCACTGCGAAAAAATTGCATTCAACATTTTTTTTTTTCAAAAAAAAAACGTGAATTGTAATTGTATTTATTTTTCAGTGAATTGAAATGATTACTCAAATTTCCACCATTTCCCCGATTTTTGAGTGCCATATATTGCCTGGAAAATTCCTCAGGATTTTCACGTCACTTCGTCATTGTTAAAAAATTGAAGTTTTTCAGTGTTTGGTTGAAAGACTTTTGAAAATTTGATCGTCATGACATTTAACGACATTCACCGGACAAAGCATTGAAATGAAATAGCGATGGAGCACAACCACTAGCAGTCGCATATTGCAACTGGAAAAATGGAGAATTTCAAATGAACGAGAGGAAGCCGGAATGAGTGGCAAAACAAGCCACGACGAAATATCGTGGACAATTTTTATTTTCAACTCACTAATTATCCAGCCTCTGCTGTCCTGGTGTTATTCGTTTATTTGGCATTTTGTCCGTTCGCCATTTTTTTATCCCCTCTCTAAATAAAAGTGAACATACAGCGGGAACTGTTCACACAGCGTTGGCGTACCCAAGCGGTTTTTCACTACTTGCTGGTGCACACACCCTTGTGTCACGGTGGGAATTTTGAATTCACCATGGTTTTACACCCGCAGCCAGTTTTCCGGTAACACCATGTTCCCTAGACAGAGACAGAAGCTCCGATTAATTGCCAGTGGCACACTCGACGATGCGTTTTCACAGGCAAATACCATCGTACGTTTTGCATTAAAAGCGATAATTTTCCGTAATGCCAAAATGGCTATTCTCGTTATTATTAATTGGCTGTTGACGGTTTTAAAACTCAGGGGGGAGGTGAACGCACTGTACACTGCCAATTGTCATTTGGCTTTTACTCCCCAAGTGTGAATTTATTATTCCAGCGAGGGTTATTCATCCCACTTCCGCGCTTTTCCATGTAACTCTGATTTTTTGAATAGTTTATTTTTTTTTCGCTGAATGTGAATGGAAAATTTTGTCTCGACGAGTGGGTGAAATTGAAATTTATTCCGGTTTACATGGGTTGGCTACATGAAACTTTCAAATTAATGGCTGCAGTCTTTTTTTGAGAGGACAATTGCGGAGTTGATTGAAACTTTTTTGAAAAAGGGTTTTTTTTATTTATAAAATTTTATAAAATTTTTTTTTTATTTGGCAGTCGGAAAGTTATAAGTCAAAGGTAAAATGCGATTCTTATGGGGTAATTACTCTATTTGGAGGGGCTTGGCATCACTTCATGTGTTCAACATGTAAACACAGCTTTTTGTCCGTTGGCACACGCACTCTCGATGGAGTGGAGATAATTTCTAGACGTTTACCAGCTGCCAATAACACCTAAAGAGCCGATAATGAAACACTTGGTTGACGGCTATCACGAGTTTATAGTTTCGCGCCCACACCGAAAACACGTTCTGTCGCCTTTTATATTTCGATGCACACACACAGGACGAGTTAAACGAACATGATCGATAAGCTTTCACATAACATGCACCAGTTGGTCAGCTTCAATATTTATCCTCTCTTTTCTCTCCCGTTCAATCCTTTTATTTGATCAATGAAGTTATGAGGTGAACGACGTAGAGAAGCGACGAGCAGATTTTAATGAAATTTCATGATTAATTTTCGTGGGAAGAAATTAATCGAGCAAATTCTATTAGATTCTCTGTTCACCTGAATGGCGGACGCTGATTGTTACCGGTCGGCACAAATTGTCCGGACATACCTGAAGAAAATGAGAGTAGAGATTTGATAGTACGTGCTGGTTCATCGGTTTCACGTGCCATGAAAACGCTTCAGGGCCATTTAACGTTCATCGATCGTACACTCCCGTACTATAGTCAACTGACTATAAGTACACACCATTCTGTACATTATTTATTTAGTACGAACCAACGGAAAACGACAACAAACTACCGACAGCCCTTTTTCGACCATTCTTTTTTACTCGGAACATGACAACATCAAAGACAATTCGATGAGTGAAGAGGGACCTTGACAATGAGTTGGCGATGAATTGATAAAAGGAAACATGAAACTTTCAATTGAAGCTTTCCGAGAATTGAACCTGCAATTGTGTTACTTTATCATGCAATCACGCAACTGTTTATTAGGAAATCCGATACGCTTTCAGTTGCCATTGTTGGGTCTTGAGTGACATGGGAAGGGTTGGGGTAATTCGAATGGGGACAAGAATATCCTCTTAGCCGTCATTCAATGACTGATAATGGATTTTCATTGACAAAACTCGTACCTTTCCTCAACAAATTAATTTTTTCTCTCTTCTTAATCATTAGTAATTGGCTAGAACTACCTGAAGACAGCATTCCAATCTACTTTTGTTAATCAACGACTCAAACGATCCATTACTATTTGCCCCGAAACTGACATTTCCGGTGTCTTTCTTATAATGGACCGACAAAAAAAGTTTAATACCAGCGGTAACCCGGTAATATCCCCAGAATTTCTCAAATCAAGATTAATCCGTCGAGATAATGCTCTCTCCATCAAGTCTAGTATTAAAAGAGTATCACCTAAAGGCGCCTATCTGGACCACACGTGCTGTTAGCAGTGTACCACCCGCGGTGTTAAGGGGCTGAACGTCAAAGTCCCGTCACTCCCGTTTTCATAGGATAACGAAACCACCGACTTACGGAGAAAAATAATTACACATAAAGAGCCACATCTTCATGAATTGCAGGTACAAGGTCCCGATGGGCGTGGAGGCCTATAAATATTTAGAACCATTCCCAACCGTCCATCTGACGTTTCACCGACAGCCCAACACATTCGACCACTCTAACTCAAAAAAAAAGAGAGGAAAAAAAAATGATTCAAGTGCCTAAGTAACGAACATGATGAAGCCATTGGGCATCACCCGGTACGTAGAGTTATGCATACGAAAAGGTCGACGAACAAAAAAACCGTCAAAAATTCGAACGGACAGGTACGCAAGACGATTTCTTTTGGGACAGGTTAAAGAGGGCCTCGAGATACCTGTCATAATATTACCGCCTTAACAGGGGCTTATTACCATCAACGCGTGGCGAGATGAAAGAGGGCCTACATTATTCTCACGTATTCACATTGTCGAAGATGTATGCGTGGGCTTGCTTCACTCTAAGGGCATTGTTAAGTCCGAAAATGATGGAGATAAAAGAGGTCACGTTAGCTTTAATCATGCAATTAGGTGAAATGGAAAGGATAAGATGTACTTTTGAATTTTATAGTGGTCCTAAGAGTTCTCTTCAAGTCTGTCCATCTCGTTGAGAAAAATGTCAGGGAAGAACCTTCACCATTAAATTATGAAAAATTTCCTCCACATGGAGTGTCATCGGCTTTATAAAAAAAAAAAAACCATGTAACCCAAAAAGCATCGGAAATTGTACTCTTTTGGGGATTCATCGTTTCGACGCTCCCGGGGTGTTAATGGTACTCAAGGACCTGGGCCATCCATCAACTCACATGGACTGCTGCAGCTACTGCATACGTATGCCATCGTATTCATATATATATTGTACAACCCCTCTCTTCAGTCTGCCCTACTACGGACCCATGTCTCCATACCCCACGGCTTGTCCCGAGTACAATGACGTCCTCTGTTCGCGATATGCACTCCTGAATCTATTAGTAAGAGCGATGGGTTATTTCCAGACGATGGACGCCATGCTGAGATACCTTAACTGTGAAGCGAATCAGGAAAATTGATAGCTCGGCATGATAAAATTTAGTGGGACTCGATTCGGCCTCGGGAAAATTAGCTTCATCATCTTGAGCATTTTTCGGACACTTTCCATTTTTCTCTCGTATATTTTTTGATAATGGCATGTCATGCACGGGAGAATGCTCGAGTAGTATCGATTCAATCTCAGCAATTTGAGATACTTTATTAATTCGAGGTGAAGGGCAATAATTTACTTACAACAAGTTGAAAAATGGATAATAATCTGAGTAATCAATCTTACTCAATAATTTCTTCACATTTGCATAGCATTATTTGATTATTGTGTAATATCAATTTTACGTCAATTCGATAATTGATAATCGATAATCTGAGAACAGACATGGTGGTGTCATTTTTTGTAATTTGTTGATTGCATTTGAACAGGAATAAGACCGAATGATGGAAAGGACTGGAATTAATTAAAGATCATGATGAACTTGTGAGTATTAACTGCTCGTTAATTCTCACATGAAAATAGAAGGAGTCGTTGAGATTTAATGGTTGATGATGAACAGCTGGAGCAGTAATCCGACTGATTCGTCAGTTAGCATCAAGTGTTTCCAACTTCTGTCACCTCGTTGTCTCAACTCTCGAGACAATTTCCGGAAGAGAAGTGACTTGTTACCATCAAATGAGCATTCACTTGTCGTCCCAAAACTCCAAGATCTGTCAGCACTCGAGGAAATCAAGTTTTCTCGAGAAAAACCAGAGGATCTATTGCTTACCCAGCATTACCACTTCCGCTCCCTTTTTTCCGGCTCATCATAATCTTCATTTATAACATTAAAGGTGTACACCATGAATTTTTTCAGAACCACTGGTAAGTGCACTTGGCGTCATGCTGCGCCTCCATTCTCCCATCTGGTCAATATGGTGACCGTGTTGGGTATAACCAGCGAGCAACGCCTATCGCCATTTTATCCTCTGACGATCGTCTACTCGCGCCCATCCCGACAACCTGAGTTGTCAAGTTGCTCTTATTGCTGGCAAGATAATTTGTTCGTAGACCCTAGTAAATAACTTGAACCGTTCATCCTCTTGCCGCTCTATCTCGGAGATACAGAGGAGTCTATCCCCCTTTACTCGTTCAACCAGCTTTGTTCAATTCGTTGTCCATGTGCTGAACAATATTGGTGTTGGATGGGGGGAGGATGGGGGGAGGATGGGGGG
>NW_011887784.1:347865-359111 GCF_000806365.1 Fopius arisanus
GGGGAGGATGGGGGAGGTTGGGGGGAGGATGGGAGGAGGATTGGAGGAGCATTGGAGGATGGGTGTACAGGAGAGAAATACGTAGATAGAAAATCGAGGTACAAGAGAAAACGGAATTGGCTCTGGTGGTTGGTGTGCTAGTGGGCGGCCAAGGTTTGTGTGCGACGTACGATAAATTAACGTAAGACTACTTCGCTTCTCTCGCCACGTCGAATTCTCTTCTTGGCGTTTGCTAGTTTCGTTGGAGGAATACCAGGAAATGCACGGCTAAAGTATAAGCGTAAGGTTATACACATTTGTGTTGTACATACGGTGCTATTTGTGTGAGCGAGGCAAACGAGGAGTGGAGCAAAATTAATTAAAATTCTTAACCCCACAGCACCATAACCGTATCGCTATTTTCCGGAATTAGAAAAGGGTGGGAGTATGGGGTTCATCCTTGAGGCTTTCAATAACGATAATTCAACCGGGTCTATTGAACTGGCAGAGCCTTCACGTGGATAAAAATCATCATCGCTAATACGTTTATTGAAAGCTCGAGCATAATGTCAATTCATTCGTGCATCTAGTTGTTTCTTTTTTTTTTGAGTTTTATTTCAACGGAAATTGGGAGGTATTCTTGGAATTGATCTTTTGAGCTTTTGCCTTTCGTGACTGCCGCCTATTACGCATCGACAATGAGACGTTCGTATGTACCCTGGGTGAAGCTAGTATTTCTCTCTTACTTGCGCCCTTTACGAAAAATTTAACAAACACCTGCAGGATATCTCTGGGCTATTCGACCCTCCTTTTCCGCGTGTCGAGATAACGAGATAAGATCGTTGTAATCCAGCATGCGAAAAAAAAAGTGCACCTCTCAATGGGGTTCTACCCACCAATTTCACATTTCACCTGCGTGTGCAGTGAATGAGTAGACAGCCATAAAAGTAAACAATCCGTTAAGGTAGATCGGATTCTTATCTGGATTGTCTGTCTCCACGTGCGAGAGATTCATGACTTCATATCGCGGGATTGCGATTCGGGTGGATATCAATCACTATCACTCGCGAATCATTAGATCAATTGATTGAAAGGGCGAGTTGGAAGGGAATTTGTACGGATCGTCACGTGAATTCTATTTGCTCAGTAAAAATGAACTATCAGCCTGATGATTCCCTGTTGTGTTGACAACAAGCCGTTGCGTAACATTTCCCCAAACATTGATAAATATTACGAAATACAACGTACAAACAACACAGGCCTCATAACAATTGTCGAACGTTTATGAATTTTTTATTTTTCAGGCGTAATACGTCGACAATTTCGTTATCAGTGATGAACTCTCGTAATACATTTTCCACTCTTAAAAAATATTCAGAGAACGTTTACTTTACCGATTGCCTCGATCGTTCCGTCATTTTTCCTGCATATTTCTCGAGCAGCCAACACATTCCAAGTTATCAGTCCAGATGATATGTGCAACCCTCAGTATCTGGAGGAAAATTTGAATATGATTAGATTGAATTCGCAATCATTCCACGACTTTATTACCCCCATACCGTACCACATAACATACTTTACCTCACCTCATGTCCTCATTGTATTCAGAGCCTCATATGCAACGCTCGTAAAGGAGTCTGGACCTAACCAGGATGAAATAAAAAAAAGGTAACTGGAAGATCTCTCGAGTGTTACGGGCAAAAACATGTTTACCGCGTCCAAACAGTCTCGTTCTCGCAACTATTCTACAAACCGAGACCCCTGCTACCTCCATATCCACTTCCGCATTTTCTCCTCTTCTCAAACCTTTTTACTCATTCAACCCCCCCACCCCTCTCGCTCTTACCGTCTTCGTTTTATGTTTTTATTCCATTTATTTTTTTTCTCTGACATTACTTGAACAGTGTCTTGCCAAGGTAACACGCAAAGCATTTGCGCTTGGCACCACTACAGCTTACAGAAGCAGAGTTGCACAAGTTTTGCATGAAGAGGGCCAGGGGGTGATGGGGGAAGGGGGGCAGTAAGGAGGAAAAAAAATTATGGAGTTTAGGGTGAGATAAGTTTTTTTACCCGCAAATACATGAGGCTGGTGAATATTTTAAGTATGGAGAATATTTTTGTGAACTTTTCAAAGTTGAAAACAAGAGGGAAAAAATTATATCATTGAAAGTGAGAATTATGGGAGGAATATAAATTTTTAATTCAATTTTCTCTCGCTTCTTTGTTTTTCTTTTCGGGAAAATTTTTTTTTTCAGTATTCACGGCTCTTTCTGGAATGGCGGGGGAGAAGTTTTCCACTTTATTTCTGGATTAAAATGATTTATTTGTATATTATATGTAAAAAATGGAATAATACTTGGGGAGTTTAAGTGATTTTGAAAAATATATATCACGGGCTTGAAACTTATCACAACGAGTTACTCGAAAAATCTGAAAATATGATGTATGTATGCAAGTGAGCTTTTATACCCAGACCAGTGTTTCGTTTGCTCGGCCACATAAACCCCTTGGCTCCACGATTTTCCCCAAGAATTTGAATTGTAAACCCCGCGTGCTCACGTGGTATATAGGAGAGAGCCAATCCCGTGGAGTGAGCGAGTATTATATCAGCCATTATTCATTCCTTGTGAATACGAGAAGAGCTTGCAGGCACTCTACGAACATCACCACAGGTACACGCAAGTCCCTTTCATATTTATATGTTACTGTATATCCTTATCGTACCCTCATTCAGGGTGGTGGCACGATAGCAATTAGAGGGACTGTGGCACTACCGGCCCTCAAATGTGTCAGATGATATGCATTTCCGGTGGTTTATCCTCTCAAAAAGGTTTGATTAATAGATGAATCCTCATTGTTCCAGAGTCCCAGCGAAGATATTTTCTAAAATAAGACCCAATTCTCCATCACTCCACGGAGCGCCGAATCCCTTGTATCATTAATATTTTATTTTCCGCACTGCGTCCACTCGGATATTCCATAATTTAGCCGTGACATTTCCGCTGATTTTACGATGTGAATAGATTGAACAGATTATGGGCTGTCAGTGGATAATGCAACTCGTCAATTATGGAGGACAATTGATGATTTGAAAATGAATGTCGAGTGGAGAAAAAAATTGATTAAGGGGTGCAACCACGAAATTCTACGCTGACAGAATCTATCAATATTGAATTCTCCACCTGCTCAAATCTCCACCATCATCGATTCACTCTAAAATAAGACCTAAATCTCCCGCATCTTAGCGAATACTGCATCGTCTATATCATTCATGCCACATCTGTCGAGTTATATATCGAGCGAGAGGGGTAGCTCAAGAGAGAGAAAGTTTTCAGTGCGAAACGGCACGTGGGAAATCTCCTCACCATCGTCGAATATATCGACTCCAGCAAGCAATCTTTCCTGTAGCTAACCTTAATAAAAAAGAATAAACATATATATACATTTACCCAGGCCGTTGAGTTTGTGGAGCATTGAAAATTTCATGCATGCTTTGGACGTGATTTTATAACGTACCTCTAGATTTCCCACGTGTCGTCAAAATATCGTTGAGGCCCGCCTCGGTTAAAGAAAGAAGGATAAATATTTTGAAAATGTAAAATGCGAGATGACTGCTTTGCAATCATAAAAATACTTTTTAAAAAACACTGATGTACGCACCTGCGACGGTAACTGGAGAGGTATTTTTTCTCCCATTTTATAATGTCATGGTAATTTTCAATTAATCTCAAGTTAATCGGTCAGTCAATAAAATTTCGGTTCCTACATAAATTTCTTTCAATTTCGAAATGTGGAGTGATAAAGAGGCAAAAAAAAATTGTCTCTTTTTTTCTCCGCGTATTAGGAGATATAGGATACTGTCCTCGTGATCAAAGATTACAATATTATGTCCCAGTGGTGAAAATTTCGAAATCGCCTTTACGCTACACGATTACATAGCATCAGGGGGAATTTTAAGCTCACATATCCAGATGTAATCGCCTCGACTATTGGACTAATGAAGTAAACCATGACAAAGGTGTGTAAGCTCCTTGGGGTTGGGTTGCTGCGCTTCCGTTATATCTAAATCCTCGGGAATACTCTTCAAGGAGGTCGATACCCTCTTCCCCTTCCCCTGAGCAGTCACCAGGGTCTTGGATTTCTCGAATGGCTTTGCAAGAGTCTGACCGATAGAGCGTGGGGTCAACCTTCGGATTTCACTCGTGAAAAAGCTCTCTATTTTTTAGTCCCCGTTGGAGTAGGAAAAAGCAGATGAAACCGCAGTCCCGAAGTTGGAGAAAGAACAGACGAAGAAGATATTCACGATCCCTAAGAAGTCATGAATTCCCTCACGTCATCTTAATCGCAGTTATCGAGTTTAATCATCGCATGTAATTCGGCAATTATTCACTATTTCTTTACCAGTCTCATTACTCACCCAAATCCCTATTAATTTATGGCTTTTTAAAAGTTCGTATGAAAGAAACCCGACACGTAAGAATAAAATTTATGACGAATCCACGTCGTGTCCGTCACAGCCAACGTTACGTGCATAATCCCACAGTCGTGTGTAGATAAAAATTTGATTTCTCATCGAAGTTGCACGCGAACTTTATTACATTTTTTTTAGAGTCAAGTAGTGTGAGGGACCAGCACGTGAGCTTCTCCAGTCAAACGAAATAATAATATCATTCTGAATATTTGATACTTGTTGCGCTTGTGCGATAATGTGATTCGACTCTTGTCCAGCGCCGAATCGCGAATGTAGAGTGAAAATTGTATAAATCCCCAGTTGAATCACTGGTATTTATAGAATTGAAGAGAATTAATGCAAAATCATTGTCATGATTATTGATTTGGGTTATACTCGTTGAAATCAGATAGGAGTGACTACCAGACGATTTCGATTATACTTGCACAGGAGTGGTCAGACGCTTTCCATTACAGTTTCACTCGTCGGGGACATTTTCCATTACGGTTGCAGACGCTTTCCATTACAGTTGTATGGGGAGGGGAAACTCCCGGACAACTGTGTTTGAACAATTTTTAATTAGCAAACCCTCATGGGTAAGTCGCGCGGGGTTAGCTACTGTGTGGGACCTCAGCGCGACTGTACGTAATTAAATTTTCTGGAGAAAAGTCGGGAGTTTAGCTCGAAGTATAAATGCGTTCTGTAAAAAAAAAAAGTTTCTCCATCGAATTGTTATTCGTGGAATGTCTTATTAAACGACAGCTGCGGTATCACGGGGTAATTGTGGAATAAAGCTCGGTTGAGTTGATGCCAGAGGCTGTCATCCTGAATTCATCATGTTGCATCAATCCTATTCTGTCTTCCGATTGTGAGATGAAGAAAGGACCTGATCAATGCAGGTACAGTGATCCGATCACGTCAAGAGCACATGAAAACTTTCCCCTTCTGCGTACATACCATCGTCATTTTTTTTTGTCTCCTTTTCACTCAGCAATATCTCCGTGTCATCGAGTGAGCACCTCTGAAAGATGCCTAAGGGCTTCGACATTAGTTATACACGAAGCTTGGTACACGAGTTGGTTGGGTGGCTCTTGTCGTGAAAGGATCTTGGGATATCCCATTTTAACCCTCCACCCATTCTCCTGCCATCCAACAACCCTCGGGCTTGTGTGGCCATGGGTTAACGTGCTTGACTTTAGACTCGACTGTGCTAAAACTTTTGTACCAACCACGAGACTGATGGAAAACGACTGGACACATCTGACCATCGCAACTCCCAACTTTTGGTATTATAAATTCTTTCGAGTTACTTTTTTTACACACCCAACGCCGAGTTTTCGAGATACATCCTGACACCCTGACACAGTTTAACTGTTGGAACTTATTTGAAATTGAGTCATTGTTTTTTGTTCAAAGTTTAAGAACGGGGTTAGAATAAAAATTTGACGCCAACGCGGGGAGTTGGAACTTGTGAGACTGTAGATTGAATTATTTGAGGGATCGACTCTCATAGGTTAACCTTTCACATGTGAAAGGCTTGTGTCGTCCGATCTATTATTAGATCTCTGAATATTCAAAGCTGATTGCAGGGGCACAGACATTCGTTAACATCTAATGAATTTGGTCATCCAATCAATTCTGTCCATCTCGAAGGAATTCGGTGGGTCGGAGTTGTCGATTCCATCATCAAATTCCAGTACTTCAAGATCATTTGAGTCGCCTTTCATTCGCACTCCCCCAGGGCCTCTTTAACAGTTAAATAGTTTTGAACCCTTTGAGGGGACTCCGCCATCGATCCATAAACCAACCTATTCCCATGATGTTGCACCTCTTTCAGAGCTACCAATTAAGGCATCTGATCGCCAAGGAAACCGAAGTCACTTGCTTCCACTCGAGGAACCCTCTTCCTCTCATATCAAGCTGCGCAGGCCGATCTCCAGGTGAATCGAGTAGATTCCAAGAATCCTCTCAGCGTTCAAACGGTATATCTCCATCTCATTGTATTGCCACTCTTGAGATCCATACTGCGGTATTCAGGAAATCCCTGAACGCGTAATTGCGTCACGGGATGACGATATCCGTGGAATTGAGATGGGAATTGATTGGTAACTCGAGTGTCAGTGGAATTGAAATGATAATAATTGATACGTTACACGAACTGTCGAATTGTCGGTTATTGTTCACTTCAAAACGTATTGAATTATTCATTGGCCATCAGGCGAATCGTCGCTGAAGGCGATTCAATAAGTATCTGATAGATGACGTCACTTTGGCGATATCAATTCCGAATTGGTCCTGTCATTTCCATATGAAGATTTGCATTGTCATGGAAAATTAGTAACAGCCAACGGATGATACCGTGTGCTGAGATCGATGAGAGTTTCCGGATCAAATCTGAAAAATAAACTACTGTCGATCATTCCTTCCTTTCTTTATCAGCGATTTAGAAATAGGATTTAAGATAAACGCCGAACAGGTCCGATATAAATCGGGAAATATAAATTCCAGGGGAGTTAACGAACTTTATGACGAATGGGTTATAAATTCATTCGGTTTAAGTAAATCGAGTGACTACTCGTCTCCCTGGAATTCGTAATTGAAGTTTCCAAATACTCCGGACAGTTCAGGTTATCGACAGTCAATTAAGGAAGTTGCTTCAGGATTTGAATGTCACGCTAATGTGCAATTGATTTATTCCCTCGTGGATAATTGTCATATCGATCCATAGATTCCTCGCAATAGCATCATAAGTAGAGGATAATACCAAAAATTATGATTGAAGCCGCCAATTATTCTGACCTCTTCTCTCGATTTTTTTCTCGAATAGATGCGGCATTGCAAGCTTCATTAACATTAAATCCATCACTTATTCACCGTAGATCACAGCTTGCGCTGCTCGGCGCTTTTCCAAAAGCATCCGACAGCTCCTGAATATTAGATATCGCGAGCGTTCTATATCTAGGATCGGGAAATTGCCCTATGGAAGCTCGAGAATCGAAAATGTTGGAATTGAGAAAGTGTGTAGACCACTTTCCTAGCAATATCGAATGCTGGAGCACAGGGTGTGTGGCTTGTGGCAATAAGGAGTGTGAACGAGGGCATGTGCCCGCTGGTGCTCTATAAGTACATACTCCTTGGATACTGTGGTCTCATAGTGGTGGAGAGGATGCAATGCGGTAAAAGAGTCGGAAAAAGTAGTTGTATAGACACTCGGTGCAATTCCGGTTTGATACGTGCGAGCTTCATCGGATTTTTTCCTTTTTTTTTCTCGCTCCATGGATTACAGAACCCCCGAGACGATCATTGAGAGAACAATTCTCACATCTTCAAGCATATTAAGGAATCGCTTGGAACTTGTTTCGTACGTTTTACCCTCGTGGTGAAGATATCTTGAGGCAGAAATCACGAAATAAATTATTGGTTCTGGGCACTGGCAATGTTATAACATTATTATTCATCTGTGTTTTTTCTCAAAAACTCTGGAGGCATAAATTATGGAATAAAATGGTGTATCCTCAACCAAGAGGTCGGCATATCCTGTTGCTCTCACCGCCCCCATAAATATCCCGAAAATACCCGGCAATTTTAGCACGTCATAAATCGCAATGAGTTAGCCCAAGTCTGTTGAGCGCTAAAAAACCACCCAGAAAAAGGATCACCTCTCTCATCACCGGCGGCTGTTACCTCTTTTCCTCCCTACACAGTTGCCAAATTTCATCCTCCTCCCTCTAAGTTATCCACCAATTGATGCACACAAGTGTAACGAGAGCTGAACAACTCGACGGATGTTGACGCATCTGTTCCTCCAAATGCTAAAGCATCAAATCCGAAGTCACCGTGTCAGGCCAAAATTGAAATGCAATTACAATTTACAGTATTTAGGTATTCCGGTCACAGATGTAGACCGAGTGAGATAGAATGCTATTCACCTACCTTGGAACAACCTCAGTGTTACTGTCACTCGAGAGAAAGGGTCCTGTGGGTAAATTGAATTTGCCGCCCTTTCTGTAATGCCACTCAGTCGTCGCACACTCGTCGATCGATGAATTATGGTAGACAGGCAGAATTTTCATTGTAAAAATCTCCAGTGACAGATCATTTTCAGAGTGAAAATAATTCAATTGTCTTTCACTTGAAAAGCTGATGGACTGAAAATTTTAAATTACTGTTCTCTATTTTTCTGTCCTTCTCCATTCGCTCCACTTCAAGCTTGAATTGATCACTGGCAAAAAAAAGGGGGTAGATGGAGGGGGGAGGGAGGTGGACAGAGGGGTAGAGGAAAAACAGGGATTTGGAGGCAGTGCCGAGGGTTATTTCCACGCTCGGATGAGCAGAGTTGACGATAATCACAAGAACGGTTCTTTTCATTGAAAATTTTCGCTGAGGATGGGATGAATGTTTGACCTACTTTGGCTCATCCTGATGATTTTACACGGCTACTTGTTAGAATGGGCTTTTCTTCCGGTTAATGTGACCTGCAGAGATGAACTCAGTTGTCAGATATTTTTTTTTTTTCACCGTCCCCTTTTCACCCCTTCCACAATTCTGTTTTGCATCCGCTCATTAATGCTTTCGCTGACCGGAAATGAATTTCAAGTCTAGTATTTTGAATGGGGAGTTGCCCAATTAATCCTCATCCTATTTAGCTCGGTGAATTTCGCATTTTGCATTCGAGTAGTTTTCGTTGTGTCGTGGGATGTTTAACGATCCGTTTGTCAACGTGTTTGTTATATTGATCTATTGATTGTTCAAATTTCGGAGTAATTATCGTATGAAATGCGCTTGGCATGTGCGTTACGACGTGGCGTCAATGGTAATTCAATTCACTCTTCTGTTCTATTTAAATGAGATGTGCGTCATCATTCGCACTCATTTTCAATCAGCCGCGGTTTAATTTTATCCATACGGTTTGGAGCACCCGTTCAGCCAAGTGAGAAGGAAATACTCAGTGCCAAAAGTTTAATTGAAATATTTAAAAAATTATCTGATCTATGCCCGGTTCTCTGATTTAGTCCGCACTATTTGGTTTTTCATTCGTCATCCAATTTTTCATTATTCATTCAAATGTTGGAAAATTGTGAACGGGGAAAATTGTAAAAAGTCGTAAAATTGCGGTTAATACCGCAGGACGAATTAATTAAAAGCGATTGCATTATTGTCAATTTAGTGTTACATGTCCTGTCATCGCGTTTTTGGAATGGCGGAAGTTGTAATTAGGTTGGGATATTTTTTTCTAATTAACTAATGGAATTTGTAACACTGGAGAGATGATTAAAAACGGGGATCGGTGGGTTATAAATTGGTGTCTGCTTTTGGATGGAGAATTTTGTGGCCCCATTTGATCCAATTCATAAGGGAAAATAAAATCATAAAGGGAATAAAATTAATTTTAAAAATTGATTTCCGATCGTTTGCACGCGAACATTTTCTGCTAAATATGTTTATTCAGGTTTAGTCGTGAATTGTTTGTGCAAAAATGAATTCATTTTGCAGAAGCAGTATTTGTAGTTTTTTTCTCGTTACAATTGAAAAAGATGTCGAATGAATTCCGGGAATTTGCGCTATCGGCTCCATCCAACAGGTATTTGCAAAAACGGTGTTCTATCATTGTCACACCAGTTAATTTTCGACCTGACATTTCACACAAGACAATAGCGACGTTACACCGGGACAAGTAGTAAAACCCGTGTCCGCTATTTCCACCTCTTTTTCCCACCCAACTACGAGGAAATAACACGTATAATAGAGCAGGTGTGTGAATCACCGCTACAAAAGAAAAATTTCGATATTCCGTAAATGCAACAGAGTCCACTAACTCGAAAATCTACATGTCTATCACTCCACTCCTCTTCGATACCTTTCTTCACCTTCTTTTTAAGGATGAGTGAGAAAAAAGAGAAATTGCTGAAAGTAACTTTTCACGATGCTGAAAAACTTTCTAAAATATTCAACCGTGCGATGTGATTCCTAACTTATAAAATAATATTCGTACTTTATAGACGAGACCATTTCCAAGTTTTCAGCCAAGGGGGAAGTTGATACTGCTCGAGAGGTGAGAAGTTATATCTGTTGGAGTAAAATGAATAAAAGACCGTGGAAAATCCGGGGGGAAAAATCAAGCCCGGAGAACAATACAATGAGGAAAAGACGAGTCAATTTCACTTTAAAATAAAACAGTTAAATTTTTTCGTGAGATTTTCAGTGCAGCCCACGCTCGTCACCACCGACAGGCAAAATTACTAGGTGACCATTTCTTCCAATAATTATTTCTGCTTATTGTTCTGTCCCCCCTCAAAAAAAAAATATACACCCACTTTTCGCCGAAACTATGCATCTCACATAAATGTTACATATATACCGATTTTTTGTAGATAATATATACGCATTCATAAATCGCGTATAAATCATTCCCTTGATTTTCACCACTTTATTCGCACCTCTGCGGCCAGGGACTCGTTAATAATCAAAAGACATCCATCAATGAATCTTAACCCTCACCCCATCAACCTTCCACCCTTGGCCAAAAAAAAATCAATGACGAATATTATTTCTCTCCACATTGGGCTAGCAGGAGTAGCTCTTAGTGTCGCTCGTCGCGTTCAAGTGGAATAGGAGGAATAATAGAGAAGACGAGAAGAGTTGAGATAACAATCCGTAGCTGTATAAATAATCGGTGAAAATAAGAAACACTCGAGTGGGAGAGTTTACGGTATAAACGAGTGTGAGTATTATGGAGCTGCGAATGGATTTCCGGGAAAATGGGCGAGAGATCGATGGATGGGGTTGATAGGGGGTTGTGAGGGGGTATGTGGGGGTG
>NW_011887784.1:359121-383178 GCF_000806365.1 Fopius arisanus
GGGGGGGGAGTTGTGAGGGGTGTTGAACAAGAGAATCATATAAATATCCAAGATAGAGAGACGCCCTCTAAACGTCTCTGCATTATGGGTTTGCTAGAGACCCTTTTGTTTACTCTCGTGCGGGCGTCCATAATGCCGGTGTAGACTGCGTGATAATATGCGAGCACTCGAGCTCCAGGAGAGGATGGGGTTGTCTCGCCGGCTCGCCGGTTAACAAAAAACCAGACGCGATTCAATGAATAAAATTCATCCGTAAACAAGTTGCAATTGAATTGAGTGAATTGACTATGTTAATTTTTCAGGATTGAAAAAACGGGAATAATTGCATTTTATGTACATTGACAAATCAGGTGCCTCCCAATGGATTTTTCATCATTAAAATTATTGTTACTCTTTCATTGTTTTTTGCGTGCGAATTAAAAAGATTTAATTCAGATGCAGAGAAAAAATTTTGCGCTTCTATTTCTTAAAAATTTTAAAACCCACATAAAAAACTGACGTCTTGACAGATCATATTGAGATATCATATTTAAAGATCATATTTATTTTAGGATATATCTGAAAGTAATAAAAATTATTGAACGGAATAATTTGAAAATGGAAGTAGCTCTAATATACTTTTACTCAATGATTGATGATTCGTGATTTGGTAATAATTCGTTTGCCATTCCCAATCCCGAAAACTAATGGAGTTGTCAAATTGTTGGGCACTGACCTCTTGGATTGGCGAAGGGAATTCTTGGTGAATCGATTCTGGCCTCTGCAAAGCTGTGTAAACTAGAATGAGGGGTAGACTCTACAGTCGTCGACGAAGGCCAACACAGTACCCGGTACTAACCTACGAACAAAAGACAATCATAGTGGAAACCCTTTGAGCCAATATTGACCCAAGCTGGCTATCGCAATAATGGAGGAGCATGTAGGGATGGCTTTCCACCCATTTATAACGTGCGTATGTGCCCGATGCTCTTGATGTTTCCCTTTTTTTTGTTCCACTCGTCTTTGATTCGGGATCTCGAGTGTTGCCTGTCAATCTGATGGCGTTTGGACAAGCTGGATCGTAGCTACATCCAGAGGAGTATTTTCAGCATGTGGGTATTTTATTTCACCGTGATTCATCGGTTCGCATGAATTCGGCGACTTCAATCTGATAAAAAAAATGAATGATTTCAATTTTTATAAAAGCGAACCACTTTGAATAGTTTTAGGAATCATCAATTACATGTTTACGAATTAGTACTCAAGTGTTAAGAAATTTGATAAATTACGATTACGCACTGTCTGATCGAGTCACAATACATCACTTCAGAATTTATTTCGGTAAATTCGAATTTTATTTAGTGAGTTCGAGAAAAAATGATGTCAATGACTTCAAGGGATTTTTAACGAAACGTCGTTGCTAAAACTGATGAAATATTATTACGTTTATTTAACAATTGTATGAGGGACCGGTTGGACGCTACAATATTTTCAAAATTATGATTTTAGGATTATAGGATCATACTGGAAATTATGGTAGCGTCACCGCAAAACATCAAACAGAAATTACCATCGATTAATTTTCATTTGTATTGAGAGAATTGATGCGAAGAAAAAGAAAATACTGTACCGTTGAAACAAAAGGCTAGAGGACAGGTATGTTGGTACAGGAGAAAAACATTGAAATCGTTCCTCCGTTTATCGCAGACTGTCACTCGACTTCCGTGTATCCCGAATGCTGCGAGTCCACCGGAGTGTATTTCACTTTTATCTCTTCACCCGCGTCTCGCAACTTCCTCCTCGGGGCAGTATACACACCCAGGTATCCCCGGTTGTGTACTCCCATTTTTGCTTTGAAATATGAATTTGTTTTCGAACGTACTCGAAAATAAAAGAGATGGTAGATTTCACTCTTTTCTCTTACGTATCGTATCCGTCGATGTTCCCGGGGCCTTTCAGCTCCCACAAAGCACTCAGCCCCTCTCCAATGTTTTTTTTTTCTTTTTAATTGGCGGATAAAACAGTCTCAGTGGCTTCGCATCACAGCAGAAATCCCCTTTTTTTCGTTATTTTGCAATCAAGGGCAATTTTTATTTTTGTTTATTTTTCGCCGTTGATTTGCGCACTTAAAAAAAAAATCACAATGCACGAGAGCTGACGATTGTTTCGTTTCTTGTTTAGGCTCACACACATTGGAAATCTATTCAGAAGAGTTTTTTTTTTTCTTTTTTCGATCGACCATATGCAGAGAGAGCAATCCGTCTGAATGGTGATTAAAAGTGGTCGGTGGGCCGAGGAATCCACGCTTCAACGGTCAAGCAATGCATAGTAACAAATCCACCACTGTGGAAACTCGGGCTTCATTCTCTGCTCTCTTCTCCAGTAGTCAACTCTTTTTTCCTCATCTTTTTGTTTTTTCCTTTTACAATTGGCGAATGTAGGTTTGTAAACGTGGATAGCACAACTCGACGTTTTCACCTGCTACCCTCCTCAAAAGGACATCGACCAATGCCACCTGCACCGGGCGGTTATCATTACCATAGTATTGGATTTGTAATATTTTGAATAAGAAAATAGTGAACTCTGAAAATGCATAAAACATGAGTGAAAAGTATTTCAATCACTTTGAGCTATTTCCGGGAACGATTCCATTTGTCAGGGGACAATTAGAGAATTGATTCGACAATAAAAATTTCGAATGCGTTTGGGATTCTTTGGATGAGTGCAGGAATCCCCGGAATGTCACTAATTCATCATGTACTGACGATTCCATTGCACTGACGAATACTTTTAATTTCTTTATTTGCGTTGCGCAGTTGTAAAATCCATTTCGAGCAAAAATTTGACTTTTGATTTTACCACGCGTATTCAGGAGCTATTTCCGGTGGGTTTTACGAGACATAAATGGAATCTGAAAAATTAGTCTCACTTTTACCATTTTCATTGTCCCCAACTGCCATACGGCCCATACAAACTCCAAACAGATTCTCGAGTTGCTTCTCCTAGCCACTTGCGCCTGCAGCCCACTTCCGCTGTAATGAATGGGATCTTAATGGATGGCGCCTTGTTTACGATCCAAGTTTCTACCGATTAATTACCGGCCTCTCCGAGCTCGGAGACACTGCAGTTACTTTGCCTAGGATTTTCATAAATACAAATGTTGGAAAAGTTCTGGCCAAAGCCCACCTCTCGCATTATCATTCTCACTCGTTTATGAAAATTCGTTGAATTAATTCATCCCTGTGTTTAGCAATTCTGGTAATCACTTTTTGAATGTTGAAATTCCCATTGACCCACGACAACGCCAGTTTACCCGTGTAAATTGATATCAAAGGATCTTTTTCCCGGGAAAATGAGGGGTGAAATAAATGCTGAATTTTTCATCAATTCGGGCTGGTAGAGCCCACTCTCATAAGAGAATAAATTGCTGCGAATTAAGTGACTTTTTTACCATGATACCACCCACCCACTCCTCCCCGCTCTTTGAATCCATCGTAACGTGCATTCTCTTATCCCCGGACTTTTTGCGCTCATCTCGCTCTTCATCTAACCTCCAAACTCTTTACTCCTGTGGGAAAGATCACGATTCAGCCAATTCTGAGATAACGATATCCGCTGGTGAGCGGGTTGAGGTTCACGATGGGTTGAGGTGAAAAGGGAGTTGCAGGCGCGGGTTTTCTCAGACGAATAGGGATTTAGCCCCAAGGTGAGGCTTTCCAGGAGGATACTGAGGGATGAGAACAAGTCGAGAGGACAAAGCCGATATCGCCTAATGCCCGTCAGTTGGTCTTACCTTCGGCTCTTTTATTATTGGGTCAAACATCTCATTTTTGAGATTTGTTGAAAAATCCTTCCAGGGAAAATCGAGTTTCTATGGCATTGTGAACTCAAGTACCATCTTAACGGTTCAATTTCAGAGTCGAGAGCCATTCAACGGAATCGCGTGGAAAATTTTGTGATTATCATCACAATCGATATTAAATTCGGTGATAACTGAGAGAAAATTGAATTTTCGGAGGGATTAATTTCGGATCCTCCCTTTCTAATCGAATGAGGTAATTTAATCTTGATGAGATCCTAAAATAAAATAACTGACTGATTGTTAAAATACATAAATGTCATGAGTTTTATTTAGAAAGACAATAATAATGAGATGCAAAGGTTAATTGCAATTACAGCAGAGAGCTTACCGGAAAATTCTGATACTTGTAATGCATTTCGATACCCCTTGAACAGAGGAGAATGTGATCTTGATTGATGATGCCTCCTCGTTCCAACTCGGGCGTTAACTTTGCATCAAACGTCCATTTCCATTCCATCAAGATGAGAATGACAGCAGACCACCGACCTCGTAATTCGCTGAGGCAATTTCACCACAGTTTCCTCCTTTGCCCCCCTAAAGTCATGAACATCAACTATTTCAAGTGCAGTTCACCTCATACCCATTCCAATGACTCATCATCTCCTGTAAATCCTCCAATTTTTCAAAAATTAAGTTCACCAAGAAGTTTAAAAAATTTAAAAAATTTTTTTAAATCAGCACACCTGGAATCCAGAACCTCCAGTAATTTCTCCAAAAATTCCAATCCAAAATTCCAAAACTACCCCATAATCGCCATAATCTACCCAAACAATTAAAATCTCTTCACTTTGTTCGCGGATTCCTGTTGGAAGTGTAATTTCCACAATCGTTTCTGGTAATTACGGTAAATTACCCCTACACAAACATTAACCCCTCATGTTGATAATTCAGGTTATCTCGGGGACTCCGTATCAAAGGGGCGGGCAATGCGCGTCATTATCCAAGATCTCGAAAAAAAGGGATAAAGTGACCGACAAGGATGCGACGACGGCCTCCTCGTGGCATCAACGAAAAGGGTTATTCGCCACGTCGTACAACCCATGAGAGTGGCTTTTTCTCCCCCATTGGGCTCGACAGTACACGGTTGCAAGCGTGTTTGCTGGGTTGAGAATGGACGAGAGCCTCCATTGTCCCATGCGAGCTTGTTTCTATGCAGATGAGATACGCACCAGGCGAACGAAAATGCTGCTTTGCTATACCTCAGCCTCTCATTCCCCTCATCCCACACTCTCATCTCTTTCCTTCCGCACCCGAGTGGATGTGCCCGACGTATTTCCCATCCTCCATTCTCCATCTCTTTGCCAACCGGCCACTCTTCTCTTTCCTCTCCCACGTAACTCAAAAAAGTTGATAAAACGAAGAAAAAAAAAAGCCGCAGAGAGAAAATAACCCCCGAAAGTGCGAGTCCCTTCGTTAACTCTTCAGCATTTTCCTCCATTTTTCATGAGCACCCTGAAAAATAACTATTCTCTCTTTTTTTGGGTTTCCACTTTTGTTTACTTTATGAATATTCGTATATTGCATGCAACTGGGATATTTCGTCGTTTCGCATCCTCTGGTTATGTCTCTCTCTGGAAATTTGAGTCGTCTTGTTCTTTTTGATGGGAACTTCCGCGATTTTATTGGTCTTGTCGGCCATCGATCGTTCCGTCTGAATTCACTCGGTTCTCGTGCTTCTGGTTTTCATCCTGGTGGATATTCTGTTCTGGAGGAAATTAGATGCATCTGGGGGTCTTCAGATATATTAGGTTTCTATTAGACTCATCAACTGGATAACAACAATAATTTGTGTTATGAATTGAATCGTTATTTCAAGGGTTCGCGGTTTGAGGATTATCACAGAGACATTCCTCCGAATATTCTCGTAGATGTTGAGGCTGTGATGAGGTTTGTGCACTATTGTCTTCCTCTCAGAATTATTTATTCACATTAATCCTACTCTACACCAGGAAAATTTCAAATAGAAATAATAAAGAAATAAACGACTTGTCTATCAAGCATCAGATAGGCATAAAATGTGGCTATCATGCCCTCAAGTCTCTCAATGGAATATATAGTCAATCATCCGTGGGTATTTGTTGGCTGATAAAAACACCGTGGCATCCTTCAACCGAGT
This sequence comes from Fopius arisanus, assembly GCF_000806365.1. Taxonomy (NCBI): domain Eukaryota; kingdom Metazoa; phylum Arthropoda; class Insecta; order Hymenoptera; family Braconidae; genus Fopius; species Fopius arisanus. The sequence goes on from NW_011887784.1 coordinate 365,079, forward strand.
GAGATTGAATTCCACTGACTCAGCCACATTTTCTCTCACTCACAAATCTCCATACGTACTGTGAGAATAAATAAGCAAACGATGAAAGATGTGTGGCTCTCTCTTTGGCTGTTTAAAAATGAAAATTCAATTTCTCGTGGCTTTTTCATCATTCGTAAATTTTTCATTGACTTTTTCCTTTCTACTTCTCATTGCACTGATAAAGTTGGGGTTATGAATTTTCTGTTTTCTTTCATTATTTTTTTTTATTTTTGAGGATCTCCATGAAAAGTTTGTGAAGAAGAGGTGGATATAAAACTCTAGGTGGTACGTGAGTACGGAGAGATGAAAGGTGGATGTATATGCAACGACTTCGTGCACCAGACGCTGAGATTCTTGGCGAAAATTCTCCTCGCATATTCCCAGCGTGACCAAACGCTTCACTCCTGCGTCTTTTATTTCCCTCTTTTCTCGGTTTATTTATTGTTTTTCTTCTTCTTCGGTTTTGATTTGAAATGGAGAATCTCGGGAATCACACTCAAACACTCCAACAGCAGTCGAATGAAAACTCACTGTTGGTGTAACAAATACTTTTCAACGAGTATGATTCGAGTTTTTTTAATGTTTTTTTGTCATCGTGGAGGTTGCAACATTCTTTTGCTTTGTGCAACTACGTTTGTGTTGGGAGGGACTCAAAACACTTTATTGCTGCCAACGGAGAGGAGACACTTCACTTCGTGATGCACACTTAAACGTGGTGACAATACTGACGATATTGTGTATGAAGGGTTTCGATGATTTTTCAGAGAATGAGTCAACAGTTTTAAGATATTTTAGATCTTTCGGACAAGTTAATTCACTTGGAAACTGCAATTTTTTGCTTTGTGCCACTTGAAAATTCTTCTGCCACATCTCGTGATAACGGGACGATCAATATTTTTTACAGCTCCCATTGCGTAATTATAATTGCATACGAAGGAACTCGATTGTTTAAATAAAAAAAGGAACTTCCGAACAGGTGCATAGTAATAGAATAATTTATCAATTATGGTGCATGCTCGTCTGCGTAGTTGATCGTGATAAATAATTGGACAATAATTAAACCTTTGGATCAGGACGAGAATTTGTTCTCTGTATAAAAAATTGAATTTAATTGAGGGTGGCGGGTGAATTGCCCTGACCAAATTTTCCCTTGTTAATACTTAATAACTGTACTTTTGGAAATTCATATTTATCTGAACATTCATGGCTCAACTAGGGCATTCATTAAATATTGAAAAGTATTCGCTGTGGTATATTGCATTTCAAAACATTTCAATAATCAACGAACATCATTCGAAATAAATTGATCTCTCCGTCTTTGGCGACCCAGAAACTGGGTAATTTTATTCGGACACTACCCTTTATTATTATTATTATTAATTTGTTCCGATATGATATGAAGACATATGATACATATAAGAAATAAATTATGGCCTTATTTTCGGAATTAGCGGAATGTGTACTTTAAATAATGACAATGGCTGCATTATTGAGTATGACAAGTACGAATGGTAGAATGGAGAGGTGTTCATGAGTTAATATGGAGGTTTGTGAAACTTGGGTGACTCGACTATGGCCGAAGCGGCGCCATCCAACTCCGACACCATCTACTTGTCCTAATGCGAGAGGACGTCTAGCTGTACTTTGCGCACGATTACACAATCACATTTTCCAGTTGAATATACCGTGGGGTACATAACGCTATGGAGTACAAATAAATGAGGTAATCGATATATCGATGAGAGTAAACCGCCCCTCATTCGGCCTTTTTGCGAGCTTTTTTTTTTCTCTTCCTCCCACGATTGGAGAAAATTGGTATTTTATTCGATGGCTATTTTATTACATGTACTAGTCCTCGACAATTGATTTCTAGTTACGTTATTATTTCTTTTTATTATTCAGAAGGGATTACGTTTAATGATCAGGCGGTGAATTTCATTGAACATTAACTTGGAATCAGAGCCCTTTAGAAACAGATTAAGTTTCAGTTTATTTATCGGTTCCTTCTCTTTTTGGAAAAGCCGAAAATATTGAAAATTCACAAGTGGATTAACCGAAATTTATGAAGAAATTCAGAGATCTAACGGACTTTAAATGGACGTTAAATGGGAACTATTAATAAGTAATTTAACTAATCCATAACATTAATCTCAACATGTTATACTCTAGCGTTTGTGATGAGTTATCGCTAGAAAATTCTAATAACACGATTTTTTTTAAAATTTTGTTACAGGTGAGTATCCAGTTGAATGCCTGATATATTTAACGACTAGAATATATCTCTGTATCCCCAGCGAAATGATGATTACCGTAAGTGTAACGATTATCATAATTTCAAAACGAGGTCTCTCCTACTGTCCGTGGCCATCCAACCGTAGAGGAAGCAATATCGCTTTATTTTGTCTCTTTATTTTCTTATTCTTCCAGGCACGCTATTATAATCGATTTCAACTAGTTCTCAACCTCCTCTTCCCCCACTAGTTCCTCTCTTTCTAATCTATAACATCTACTGGATGGAATATATCGTGAATCAACATGGCGTATCGACATGAAGTAAAACGCCGGTTGTAAAGAAATTTAGCTTTTGTGTGTGGATACCGAACAGGACATACATTAATTATCCAACGTCGCCGTTTTATATCCACTTAATCATGAAAACATTAAATCTTGTATGTATCTGACTGTGTATGACTCCAATGGTATGTTTCCGGTGGAATGGGCAGGAGGAGGGGAGTACGTGTAAGCTTTTCGCCGTGGGTCTAATAAATGTAATAATGCAATTCACTGTCCCTCTCTACCATTGTTGATGAAACTCCATTCAAAAAGTTTCACGCACCAACGAGGGGACTTGCGTCCCTTCGGGCTATCAAACGGAAAAGTGCCTTTTACGGTTCTATCATTTTCGAGAAGAAAATTTAAATTTTTCCCCGACGCTCCATCAACCGTCAATACTCACTCGATTCAGCAATAATTATTGGAAATATTTGCGCGATTGCATTACATGTACTTATCAATTGCTATCTATACTGATTTATTTACTGGTTTAATATATTTAATTTTTTCACTCTATAATTGAAAAATAAATTTAACCATTGGGAGATTTCCATCTCCATTTCGTTGATACTCACCTCGAAATGAGATAGTCCCCCATTAGCATCATCATTACTGCACCTCGCAAACATTTTCCCATGGCAACAGAGAGCTGTGCCCCAGTTACTGGATAATCTAATTACTCGACGACTAAACCACTGGGTTTTGTAGGACTGGACTATCCGTACATTCTCGTATTGTTATCGCACCAGTGACAATTGGCCAAGTCAGCCGCCCACTCGGATACATAGAGCTCCAGTTGGAGACATGAGGTGTTTCTGAAAGGTATGTACTGAGGAAACCCCAGGTAAACCAAAGTACCATGGTGGATAAGAGTGCTACGTGAGTACTAACATGGCCGTTAACGTGTTATGTGCACGTAGGCTTAAATCTCACCGTTTGGTCTGGTCTCTTGAAGGTTACCTCCTCATGAAATACAAGGTATTTCAGGGTAAAATGCACTAGTGACGCCAAGTGCCTCGACCCAGGAGTTAATTCGACGCTGAAAATCACCAACTTCTCGGCTGGTTGAACTTGTTAACGAGCGAGCATTTTCCTTCAGTAATTTTTAGCCATTTTTTTTTTCCTAGCTCAGGCCAGCTGTTGGCTCGTTGTCACGAGCGATTACCTCTTTCTCTTCAGCTATACCGGAGTTTAAAGGACCTGAGACGCTAAAAGCCGTTCCTACCGGGGAATATATCTGCCATTCCCGGTGTGTTTGAAGCTTCCTGTGAATAAATTTGAATATTTTCACTCTGCTACCGTTTGCATCGGAATATAGGGATATTTCCAGGGAATAGATCTGGTGAATCACTTTGTTCCCAGATGTACGACAGTCCCCGAAAATACCGGATCTGTGTATTGGGAATTATTTCAGTTTTCATTTTGTCAGATAAAAAAGTGGAGTGACGATTTGGAATATTTTTCGGGTAGACTGGATTTTTTATGGTTCTGGTCGGTCTTTTATGGATTGAGAATTTATTTCGAAGATTTTGAGGAAAAAATTAGCAATCGACTCCCGTTCCACTTCGCTACTCAATTTTCCATGGTCCTCAAACCGTTTTTTATTTCTACCTTGTGATTCATATAAAATTTAATCACTTCCTGCAGGATCCTGCCAATACTTCGAATATATTCAACTGAGAGATCATGAAAATACAGAAAATTGAGGCGACAATTTCTCTGGATATTCAATCTTTCAAATCTTAATAATAACCAAGAAATTTATGCCATTGCAATTTCAGCAAACTCACGCAATTAAAAATTCAGATGACTTGTCACATATCAACCTGTAACAATTTCAAAATAAATGAATTTCACCGAGTTATTATTAATTTCAGTACATCCTAATCACTTAAAAAATTAACGCGAAATACGCGAAATACGCGAAATACGCGAAATACGCGAAATACGCGAAATACGTGAATTAATGCGATAAGACTTTCGTGCAATATTTGAAGCGAAGAGTGCTCATTCTTCTTAAATGTACGATCCTATTTACTCATTTTTGATTTCTGTCTTTTTTTTATACCAGTGATCTCCGGGGAGAACCGAGAGCACGACAGCAGCAACTTGAGACAACGATCGTAAACACAATTAGTGTCACAGACTTGTGTACCGCTGGAGGGATGCACGTTGGTCGTGTGGTTCTCCCATTTTTCCTTCCATTACATTCTGTTGTTTCTCTCCTTTTCTCCTATTTAACAGAAATTTAGGGCCCATAATGCCACGCCTAATTCCACTAATTAAAATTCTGAGTGGTAGTAACCACACACGTCGCCAAGGAATTCCATGTGACGGGGATTGTTAATTACCTGCGTCCTCCAGACTGGGATGAGGGAATCATTACCATCGGGATTGTGCATATTTATCCAATTACTCCAGATATTATTGGGTCTCATTTATTTTCATGAGATAATGCGCTCGGGTTGAGATTAATTACCAATTTGATGGGCGTACCCGTTTTAGGTGGTAATTTTGATGTATTCGTTTCATTAATTATGCATAATTCGAGGTTGCTCATATTTTTGAATATTCGTTGTTGCAACTTAATTGTCAGCATCGGCGGATTTATTATTCATGAATATAACAGAGATATATGAATCAATAACAGAGAATGATCAAGACTATTTTGGATTGTTAATAGAAAGAAAAAATTTCTTGAAGAGGAAAATTGTCGATTCGATTCGATAAAAAGTTATCTTCGATGTAGACGTTTTTTTTTCATTGTGTTTAGCGTACCTTTGTTATTTTTAGAAGGTCTCCATCGAATTTCATTAACTTTTGAATGATCGGTGGCTTTCGACTATTGTCAGATTTCCGATGGAAGAAACTTTTTGGCGTCGAATCGATCTTCTTGGTTTATCTCGGTTAAGTGTTCTGATATTTTGAAACACGACTGCTGGGGTTAGTCTTCAAACTCAGCACTGTCATCTTGGAGATTAGGACACCTCTCGACATGAATCTGGTTCTATATAAGGGACTTCGATTCTCTTGTAGAGCATGATGTGTTAATCACGCGGTCCCAGAGGTCTAGTCGGAGGTCAATATTTATTTGAAGTATTCAGGGATTTACTGATTCATCGAATGTCTCATGAGAGACTGCAAAGGTCATGAGGATCGCGTTCCACTGACCTACGAAAAACTTTTTGAAGGTGATAATAATTATTCTCGTCAGTTTTTAATGATTCCTGACTTTTAAACCGTAATTTGAAGGATAGCCCGCTGCGGTGGGAATTTTTTAATTCAACCAATGTTGTGAACATTTGTTAATGCAATAATTAATTCAATCAGCCATGACCAATAACTTAATTTTTTTTTTTCGTCTTCTTATATACTGATTGATGACGTAAAAATATGTACTTTCTATATCAGCACCAACTTTGAATTTTTTTTCTGCAATTACCTCGCTCTCAGGCAATCTGAAATTTTGCACATCGTTGTCTACTAAATCTATCAATATACAAAAAAAATTTCATAATATTGGCTGCATTTTGTAACCTCTGACTGGTTTTATTATCCTTAAATGATCTCTACCCCGCGGTTTTCAGGAAGAATCAACAAAATCTCGTGGTGTAAAATTTGTAATTAAAAAACCGATGAAATTGAAAAAAATCCGAGAAAACGTGAAACTGACAATAGCAACCCAAAAGCGTCAATTGTCCTGGATAAATTCGTTCTATGGGAGGTTGAATTTAACGAGAAGAAAATGAAAAATGAAAACAAAAAATTGAGTGGGATAAACTGGCGTATACAATCCGTCAACAAAGTGGCGAAATCCAGTGACGTGATAGTGAGGACTGCCTTTTCTTCCCCACCCATTCAATTTGTTACGATCCGGTGGTACTGTATACCCATCGACCCAATTGTCACTCGATATATCCGTTTCCATCGCAAATAGTATTTCACATCCACAGGTATTCACGTTCGTCGACTCCCCCGAGTCCATCGATTCTACCTTCCAATCGAAATGTCCTCCGCTCATATATGCATGCTCTTGCGTCTCTCGACTTGATCAAGGCAAAAAAAAATATGAAAAAAAAAAATTGAAAGGAAAAAATTTACTCCCGACGTTTCTCGGCGCATGGGGAATGGCTGAATGAGGTGGGGTGGGGAAGGGTTGAAAGGCACTAGAAAATTAAATTCCCTGCGTATTTGGACGAAGGGAACATGGAAACTGAGATCATCAAGTTTTAATGGAAAAATCCATTACAAGTTGAGAAGTAGAGAACTATTTTTACTTTTACTTCATAATGTTCTTGGGACTTGTCATAATTCAGTGATGGAAAGTTTAATTTTCTTTTTGGGATATTGAGTCGTTGGAAAGTTGATGATAGTTCGAATTCCCATTTAGCTTCACGTTCGGATGAAAGTAAAAAAGAAAAAAAAATTGTGAATAGCATGACCTGTATATTGTTGTAAAAATATAAACAATAAGTTTGTGTAAAATTAACTTCAATTTTTCTCAATGTTCGAACAGATTTCCATCTATACTCACTTCCACATTTTCATGTCTCCTATTGAAATAATCTCTGAATATTTTTCCCTGAACACATTTATGGTCGCGATAATCGCGTTATAGTAAAAAAAAACTCCTCAATCAATAACACTGATCCCGAAAAAACATCCAAAAAATATAGCTCCACATATTTCAACATCGGAATAACAAAACGTTTCATTCAACCGTTCTTCCTCAACGGCCAACTAAAAGTATCGAAAAACCCGAATCTACCGAGCGATATCCATACCCCGATGATGTTTGGGCCATTGCCCCTGCCATTTTCCCCATACGCTATTATTCGTCCACGTCCTCACCACTGAAAAAAAAAAGAAAAAAAAAAGAACCAACTATCGAACAATGGTTTACCAGTGGCCCAGTTCGCGTACCGCGATTTTTCTCACTTGTGTTTATCGGTTTTGTCGGATTTCCCTTGTTCCATTTTTCCAAATACAATTTTCATACGTACCTTCATGAATAACCACCTTATTCACGCCTCCCCTTCGCCCCACATGATGACCTGATTCTCCGTAATTTCAATATTCCAGAGAAAACAATAAATTTGTCCCCTCACATCGATGAATAATCGACTGGATTTGTTTTTTCTCCCCTGAAATAAAAATAATGGGAGAAGAAAATATTCTCCTCGTTTTGGTGAACGAACAGGTACTGTATATCCATTCTGGTCTTGGAGGGAATCTCCCATGAGCGGGAAAAAAGGAGGAATTAAGGGGGAATTAGGGGGTGGATGGAGATGAAAAGAGGGAGGAAGGTCATCGAAGCAACCAGGCAGAACAATGGGCCGTTTGAGAGTACATGAACCCCACCGAGACACCAGTACTGTTCGCTATCTCTCACGAAACGTTTACCATTGGGATTTTAGCGAAGATTTCTAAACCCCGAGTCACTTTTGGGGTTTCTCCCTTCCGTATTTTCATGGAGTTGTAATCGGAGGTGAATCCTTAAAAAAAACACGAGCAACGCTCTTTTCTTCTGAAGTTGTTTTAAATAACAGAAGACACTGGCGTTACGAGAGACAAAGGATTACTCTTATTTTTTCTTTGGTTTTTATTCGTTTGTTCGAATTCGTTGGGTTTGCTCTGACTCTCGTTCTGGTGAATTATCTGTCATTTTTTCAGACAGAATGGCATCGGAATGGTTTTTAGTTGAAAATAGTTTTTAAGGATTTTTTTTCCATTGTCCTATTTTTGGAAAATGTGAGTCCATTTTTAGGAGAATGGCTTTTTTATGGCGAGTCAGGTGTGCATTTACGGATTATAGAGAAACTGGGTTAGTGTGTGACCATGTGGATTGAATGTGCAATTGACCTGAAAGGGATTTCAGTCGTTTTTTTTTTTAATCATTTTTTCATTCTTCCGGGGATGTTTCATTAATGAGAGTACAGACTTTTTGGCAGTTGAATCATTGGCAATTTTTGTTTTATTCGAAATTCAGTTCAATATTATTAAATATTATTCTCAAGAGTACAAATTATCGTCGCTATATCCAAGGTAATGTTGTAAATGATATTTTTCCCGGAATCAATTAGCAACGGCGATACGATAACTATAAGACAACAATGAATTTGAACTCTATATGGTCTGCGTCCCTGGAAATAAATGTATTATTGGATTTAATCATTGTTGAATTTCATTGGAGTCTTAGTATTTATCAACCTACTTGCAGTGACACACCATTGAAATTGGGTTGAAGGACTCCATTTTACCGTCAAAATCAGAGCACTCATTGTAACAAATTTGCATAGCTCTCAGAAAATTTGGTTGCTTTCTCAGAGGGCTACCTACGGATTAATATGAAACATCTTAATCCTCCATCAATTTACACTTCCATAAGGAAAATAAACAAAATTTTTCTCATAGCCCTAATTTATTAATTACTGGCCCATTATCGATAATGGATACTTCCTCCTATGACAGTACGATAATATCAATTAATACTAGTGCTATTATTATTATTAATGTTAATCATATATATGCATCCGGATTTTTTTCGTGTGAACAGTTGAATTTCAGATCAATCTTTGGAAGACAGCTCAAATTTTTATGAGATGCAGACTTTATCATGAACGCCTTTTCTCAAACCTCTGCGGAGCTCCATAGAAAGAGTTTCCATGAAAATTTACTCATTTCCCTCAAGTTTCAAGAAGATTAACAAAAATTGAGCTGCCGTGACGTGAAGTATTCATGCCATTTCGAAACTTCGGTACAGGGAATCGTGCACTTCTCATAATTTTATAAAATGTTCGTTACTCACCATGGTCTAGCTTGCAGGTATAGAGTAGAACGAGCAGGGCAGCGACGAACTTCATTACCTTCATGTTATGCGAGTTCCAAGTATATTGAGGTTCTTCTATTGATACTGTTTTATTATTGAGTGAGTCGACCGCGTAAAATCAAGTAATTATATACGAACCTCTCACAGGCGTATCTTAGCGACAAGTTGAAATAATATTTGATCACTAGTCCATCACACTGATATTTCCCGTACTATCTTTTTTCAAAATATGGTTCTATGAAATTACTTCGTATTTTACGATAAGTAACGTTACGTGAACAATTTAGTATAGAAACGGTAATTATGATATCTTGACTAAATGAGTAAAGCAATTAAGGATGTATGAGAGTATAGCGTCTACACTGAAAAAAAAAAGATTTTTAACCAATATTATTTACTAACCACAAGAAAATAGACTAGGCATGAGTAAATCTTATGGGAGTATTTTTATTAGAAACTAGAAACTTGCAATCTTGTTGACTATTGAGTTAGACAATGAAATCGACTATTGAGTGACGATACTTCACAGAGGCTATTGTGTATAAGCCTGCGAATTTTTATTTTAGCGATAGCTCAGACAAATATTATTTTTTTTTTGTGACGTCAGTAGTCACGCTGACGGTGTGTGACTGCGATGGTCGTTTAAGGTAAGCAATGTTCAGTTGGGTTCTTACTTGGATGGGTGTCCGCTTAGTTACACCTTCTGCATGGAGACCAAAGAGGATCGACTAAAGGAGAGGTACAGTTCTGGGGGTTGGAGTGACCCCAGCGGCATCGTAGTACTGCACCCCAAGAGAGGGAGGGCACCACACGCAATGGGGGTGTCTGCAGGTCAGCCGACTCGGTACTGCCTCAGGAGAAGTCCCGCTGTCAGAGGGACCAGTCGACAGGGTGAGTGTTATTTTCTGCGTTACGAAGATGGTATTCACTGAAATTGAAAATTTAAGTAACTCCATAAAATTTTAAAATTACAGTGAATACCAATTTCATAACGCAGAAAAGAACAATCACCCTGTCCACTGGCCCCTCTGACAGCGAGACCGCTACTGAGGCAGCTACCGTGACGGGTAGACACCCCACCACTGGGTGCGGCCCCCTCTTTCTTTTGGGGTGAGGTACTACTGCTGGTGGGGTCACTCAAACCCCCACTGAGTGGCTCAGTTCTGGGGGGGTACCTCACCCCAAAAAAAAGAGGGGGTCGCACCCTATGGTGGGGTGTCTGCCCGTCAGCCGACTCGGTAACTGCCCCAGTAACAGTCCCGCTGTCAGACGCACCAAACGACTGGGTAAATTTTATTTTCTGAAAATTTAAAATTTTTCAATTTCAGTGAATACCTCCTCGATTTTCATGCTCCTCTGATAATTTTCGAAAATTTTCGAAATTTCAGATTTCAATGAATACCCCCTCGATTTTCATGCTCCCCTAATACTTTTTCGAAAATTTTAAATTTTTCAATTTCAGTGAATGCCTCCTCGATTTCCATGCTCCCCTGATACTTTTTTGAAAATTTTGAATTTTCACATTTCAGTGAATATCTCCTCAATTTTCATGTTCCCCTGATACTTTTTCAAAAATTTCGAATTTTCACATTTCAGTGAATACTTCCTCAATTGTCATGCTCTCCTGATAGTTTTTCAAAAATTTCGGATTTTCAAATTTTAGTGAATACCTCCTCGATTTTCATGCTCCCCTGATACTTTTTTGAAAATTTCGAATTTTCAAATTTCGATGAATACCCCCTCGATTTTCATGCTCCACTAATACTTTTTCGAAAATTTTAAATTTTTCAATTTCAGTGAATGCCTCCTCGATTTCCATGCTCCCCTGATACTTTTTTGAAAATTTTTAATTTTCAAATTTCAGTGAATATCTCCTCAATTTTCATGTTCCCCTGATACTTTTTCAAAAATTTCGAATTTTCACATTTCAGTGAATACTTCCTCAATCGTCATGCTCTCCTGATACTTTTTCAAAAATTTCGGATTTTCAAATTTTAGTGAATACCTCCTCGATTTTCATGCTCCCCTGATACTTTTTTGAAAATTTCGAATTTTCAAATTTCAGTGAATATCTCCTCGATTTTCACGCTCCCCTGATACTTGTTAGAAAATTTCAAATTTTTCAATTTCAGTGAATACCTCCTCGATTTTCATGCTCCCCTGATACTTTTGGGAAAATATAGAATTTTCCAATTTCAGTGAATACCGCCTCGATTTTCATGCTCCCCTGATACTTATGGGAAAATATCGAATTTTTCAATTTCAGTGAATACCTCCTCGATGCCGCTGGGATCACTCAAACCCCCAGAACTGAGCTTCTACTTCAGTCAATCCTGTAAGGAGAGGCTCAAGACTACAAAACGAGAGGCGTCTATACAACCGTAATGGTAATAGGAAAGAGAAATATATCTTAAAAATGTGAAATGAGAGGCAGAATTAAAAGACAAATTAAAACACATTGTTGTATCTTTCCGGGTACCAATAATTACGGATCACTTGTGACCCAAATAGAACTTGATCCAATCCTGAAAGTGAATAAAGACAAGTTTAATTAGTAACATGAGTTTCCTCGCACGTAAACCTCTTTGCTGTCGGATCAATACATATATTTCTCCATTTGTTAGAATATGCACTGCAATGTGCTATCCACTGTTTTCGTGTAGTTGGATAACTGCCCCGAATAATTATCTAGGAATACCTGAGGGATGACATCAAAAACAAATTGTAGAATATCCGAGTGAGACTAAATTAACTTGAAGATTAGAATAGTTGGCTCATAACTGTGACTGCTGGATCGGATTTCATCTACTTTTAGCTCATTTCGGAACACTTTGAAATAATCTGAACATCGTCAAGTCTTCCTCAACAGGTTGTCAAGTGAATTAGGAGACAATTCAATTTCATTCTAGAGTGAAATAAGTAATCACATTAATTCTCGGCGTGAACGCAAAACTCAACGAGTCTGCATTGAATTTTCTCGAACGCCAATATCAATTATCCTCAATTTTCAATTGGAATTAGTCATCAATTCTACTTGGCTCTTGAAGATATAACTGTTTTTTATTTTATCTCGAGATTTATTATGAAAATTCTTTCTGGTTCGTTCGCTGAACAATGACCAGAGGTAAATTCTAAAAGATAAAAATTCTTTTAACGGTCAATAATATATCACAGTACACCACAATATATCAGAATATATTTTACGAGACGAGATCGAGAAAAGAAAAAAATAGGGTGCGGTTTCCCCATAAATCGTCTCGTCTCCGCCAATTATTCAGACGCTGTAACAACTTCCCGCTTTATCGATTCGATTGTCGCATACTTCCGGCCATTTCTCAAAAAAGTTTGATTTTTTTACGTGAGAGGAATACCCCACATCAGACAATGATTGATAACAAGTCGAGTATTGAATTTAATCGGGATCATTTGTTCAATATTCCCCCGCGATTTGATTTTTCCCCATTGACTTCTCTTGCTTCTTCAAACCAGAGAGACTCATAATTTCTGTTGGAATGACTATTGTCAGATAATTGCACAATGAACAAGTCAATGGTTCCATTCAGCCCATTCCAATTACCCTAATTGTTCTTTATGCGACATTATCGCAAGCTTCATCTGAAAGAAATCGTCGCAAATTCCCGGAGCATTTACAATAAAAGTAACTGCAAATGCAAGACATTAGCTCCCGCTACTCACTGAATTTATAGCACAGCTGAATGTCGTAAGTCGCAGGTGAAGTCTTACAACAGTAAAAGAAAAAAATACTTACGAATGTTACCTCAGGTCGAAACGAATGCCTCGTCGTATGTCTGGCAGTCGTAAAGTTTCCCAGTTAAAAAAAACCTCGAGTTTTCTGAAGTACTAGATATTTGACTTATAGCGATACCACATTTTTATTGCACACTCCATCATTCCGACTATTCATTTCTCTCAATTACCCCAGGCAATCGTCTCAACAAATTAATCTATGGAGAATGCAAATTCTCGATGCTCTCGACGTTGATATTATTTTTTTCCTATTCCCGTGCAAATGGAGTATCTCAATCGATAACAAGATTTTGCGTTGAGCTCTAAGACGCTTTTCTGAGAACATATTAAATTTTTGATTGAAAAACGTTATCGTGATGTAACAAGCACCGAATAGGGCTGTAAGAAGCGGGCCGTATTTCCCTTTGGGAAAATTCCCTTGGCTCTTTATGCTTGTCTGCTTTTCAAAGGGACTTGACCGTTTCGAGCAAGCGCCAAGGGCGATAGCTTATGCCAACCTTCTTTATTTGATTCTTATTCTAAAAGAAACGGTAAAACGTATTTTTCACTCCTTTGTCAGCATCTGTACACGCGTGTTCAAATATATATCAAGCAGATTACGTATCAAAGACATTCATGAAATACCCGGGGGTTATAGACCTAATGTAGTCTTGTGTACCCATTCGAATGAAAGATGGGATTGGAAAGGATGAATTGGGTCTTTTCACAAATTTTCTTCACTTATTTTTTTCAATTATTATCATCCGGGGAAAATCGCCCGCATTATGCGCGCCGAGAGAAAAATCCAATGGAAATAAATTAAGAGTGTATGTTGGGAGGGGATTGTACGAATCATCACCTCAATTTTAATGAATAATTATGATACTAAGTCAGGTATTCTCTGTGAGATTTTATTTACTCGGAAAAATGATTCGGGTAAAATGACCTGACGATTTCATACTTTTTTCAGTGATGAATTCAAGAAATTACGGAAAATTTCCGATTCATTTTCATCCATTTATACCAGTCTGATTTTCACGAGATTAAATGTCTATTATTTTATAGCATTTCAAACACCGAATGAAGAGAGCTGAATAAAGACAGAGAGAGATGGAGTGCAATTACCGTGACCGGTCAGCCGATAGTATGCGAGAGCAGATTGCGTTACCGTAATTGATTAGGCACCGGTAATTGCCGGTAATTAGAGCACAGGTACTAACTCGGGCAACCAGGGATGCTTCCGTTGCTCTCTAGCTCCCAATATGCATCCTGACTGCTCTCATCCGAGAGCCCACTATATCACGTGTATTTTGCCAATGTGAATTGAAGTACTCCATAGGTATCAATCTAGGTCATCAGCGAAAAAAAAAAATCAGTAATAGGTGATAAATGGATCAAGCAGTGGACTAAAAGTCTATCCACTCATCGATTCCAAATTCCCATGATTCCGTAATAATTCTATTTTCATGGATGACGCATTTCAGATTGAACAAGAAGTGCGTATAGACAATTTTAATAATAATAATATTTTAAAAAATCACAGCCCCTGATTTTCCTCGTGATTATTGATTCAGTCGTTCAGCCTATATATAGTGCGCCAGTCATTTTATGTACAAAACATTATTTTGATGGGATTAATTATACCACCAAATCTGACTGGTACTAAAAACCCACTCACATCTGTCTCCCATGCGTGGCGTCGTTAATGTTTACATTTTCGGCCATTTTGTTTTGATGACTCCTCAAGCTGTTTGGATTCAATAATGAAACCATCCTACACCCCTCATTATCGCTGTAAATATTATATGTATTGGAACCAATTTTTGAATCTCGTCTGTTAATTTTACAATTAATTGTTCGAATCGTAGAAACAAATTGTTCCATCTCTCTTCTTTTCAATAAAACATCGATAACCGAAGATTCTGATATCTCTGCACTCATCACCCACTTCTGCAAAATCCATTCAAATTCTGTGACGAGAATTGGAAATAATCCAATCAACAGAATTTTTTAAATTGCTCTGTCTACCGTCAACACGATTGAAACATCACGAATTTCGGGGGAAAATTCTATCAGAATCGAAATTAGTGATCAACTATTCCCAAGCTTTTTCCAAGTGTTCCAAGGATTCCATAAAAATAATTCTCCATGTGATCTCATCCGGGCATTTTCTCCTAACAAAATTCGGCATTGAAAAAAATTAATAATAATTAGTAGAGTTTATTCAATGACCATAATTACCGTCCAAAGCATTACGACGATAATTACCGGGCCGTAATTGTGATGGCGATAAAAATAATTTGCTCTGTCTCCTTCTTGCAAAATCGGTGAATAACTTTAATTAATTTTCACTTAACACGTACAAAGACAATCGGAGTGAGATGAAGTTCTTGAATCGGAAGTGGTGCTTGGGTAGAAAGTTCTCATATATCCACCGCAACAAGATGCAGACGTGGATATTGAATCCATCGATTATTATCGAACTGTACTGATCCCGAGCCATTCGACACCGACGCCTGTTTCGGGCTGATGGCTGAGCACAGGAGGTGAAACCGTGGATTAGATATACAAGGGTATAATAGAGAAGCCCCTGTACCAACCCTATTACCCGTGTAAATGTTCAAAGCTCGATTGCAAGCACACATGCACCAATTCATGAGGTATACGCGACAGGGGGTGGTAAAGGGGCGGGTATTCGCGTGCTTTGAGTAACGCAACAGCACTGCTCAGGTGTATTTTGGAGTTATGTATATATTAGTGAATTGAATCACACGTGGAACGACCTAAATAGGTGATTTAATGGGGGATAATGTGGCACTGGGGTGTTTTGATTCAAAATATTAGGATTTCGCTTTCTGCAACGGGACAAATTTCCTTAGCGAAAATTCGTAGTACCGTCTCGTCCACATTCACTCCCTTCTTC
Source organism: Fopius arisanus (assembly GCF_000806365.1). NCBI lineage: Eukaryota > Metazoa > Arthropoda > Insecta > Hymenoptera > Braconidae > Fopius > Fopius arisanus. Next base: position 381,152 of record NW_011887784.1, read on the forward strand.
AAAAAGGAATCTGGTTTTAATCTAAGTCTATTGATCAGCTATTTTATTTATTTAACTTAGAAATACGCGCAACCGGTTTTTGGAATCAATAATATGGTACTGGGAAACTCAACGTTTTTTTTTTCATTTTGAAATTCTATTTTTAAGCTTTGAGATGATATAAAAAATCATTGGATTTCACTCTGCGGGTCTTCAGGTATTCATCACTGAAAATGGTTCATTTCCCTCGGCTCTCCTATTTTTGTAATTTATTCCTTTGTATTTTGAATATTCGATTTTTTATCAGCTCGTTGGAACATTTCGGTTTGCAAAAACGAGCGTAAATCGCTGCTCTATTGAATTCATTGAATTCATATTGGCACTCGATCCATTGAGATTATCCCCGATTTACTCAAATAAATGTGAAAACTGAGGGAATGCAAATATTTTCTTCGTTATTTGTACTTTGCCTATAATCATAGTCGTATTTTATCTGACGGAATGTGAAAAAAGTTTCTAATTATCATGGTTCAATTAACCCAAATATTAACGGTAAGAATGAGTTTGAATATGGTCAGATAGAGATGGTGTAATGAAATTCATTTCTCGAGTGTTTTCGCTCGGAATGCAGAGTCAGAAGTTTTGCGGTGTTAAAGAATGAAAGAGGTGGAGTGGAAAAGACAGTTGCTCGTTTTCATTCATGAGGTTTTAATCCGGTGTAAATAATTCAAACATTTCTTCCTCTTTCATTCTGATGTGAAGTGGTAAATGCTCGGAAATTGATTCTATCAACTCCTGCTTGGATTTTTCTTCCGATACACCCGAAAATACTTCTTACATTCTCTCTAGCCACCCCCAACGATATTTCGAATTTCACCAAAAATCCGCAGAATATTTTAAACTCTCACTGATCCATTAAAAATTTTCATATAATAAATTATTATTCTCGATTCCATTCAAGATTTTAAAACAGGATATTAAAATTAATCAGTATTTTCTCCAAACTACTGTATCAATTGAATTATAAATCAATTACCATTTAAAGAATATTTTAAATTCTCATTGCCCCATTGAAATTTCCATGTGATGGAGTACCGGAGCATTTCTAAATTGCCATTACGGTTCTCTAAATGCCATTTAACACGATTAAATCTCTGAATTTTTGCAGATGAAAGCTAGACAAGAGGACAATAATAGATAGAAATCAGGTGGAGATTGGAATTGGAATAGCATCGAATGGGCGTCGAGTCTAATTACTCCTCGACCCAGATCGTTATGACCTGTTCTCCACCCCTTGGAAACCGGCAAAATGGCCTCTCACCGGGCATCTGAAGTTGTTACACCGTGAATTTTCTCTTACTTTTGTTTTCCCTCGTATAAAATGTACATGACTCTTTACAGTTGTATCGCCGACGATAATTTTTTTCTCGTTTACTGCCTACGATCAGATAAATCGTCTGCTTTCGCGCCATCGGGCGCCGCCACACGAGTACGTCATCGAGCGTTAGTGGAAGATTCCTTCGGCTTTCATTTTGTTTTTCCACCTCAGGATTACTCCATCCTTTTTATACTTATTCTCCCCAGTTCTACTCGAGTGTATACTCACGGAGTAATAAGCTCTTATCTCTCGCATTATGGGGAGAGCATCGTTAACGCTCCAATGAGCCATCGATTCTTCAATACAAGTCGTGTGAGAATGTCAGGAGTTAAAGATGGGAATTATCTGCATTCTTCAATTACAGAGAGGAAATTTATGCTCGGAGATTCCCTGAAATTTCAATGAAATTCCTCGCATCGTCTCGTGTTTACGGATTTTTTTATTATTAATTTTTTAGGTGATTTTACGATGGGTGGATTTTACTCTTACACTGATGTTTCATTAGAGTGCGAGGAAATTGTTGCGACAGTGAGGGGAAGTGGATGGTTTTATTATTGATTCGCGACGATCGAGGCGTCAACACAACATTTCTGAAAGTGGAAACATTAACGGTCTCGAGTGGCTTTTCGTCGCAGCTGAGTTCGACGATCTAATCAGTGAACTCACGGTG
>NW_011887784.1:384138-423200 GCF_000806365.1 Fopius arisanus
GTCAACACAACATTTCTGAAAGTGGAAACATTAACGGTCTCGAGTGGCTTTTCGTCGCAGCTGAGTTCGACGATCTAATCAGTGAACTCACGGTGAGTCTCATGGTTTGAGAATAAAATCAACACCACCAGATTGATTGATAAGTGGATAAATACTGATGTAAAACCCTTGATTCATTTCGTCAATTTTTTATCGGCATGAAATTCTATTTTCCAGACCCCTAGAATAATATAATATCAGAATACACATGTTTATTATCTGAAATTCTCGGATGGAGGTTAATTCTCCTCAGCAATGGGTAAAGGGAACAATTAGGAATCCCACGTTTTATACCATTCCTTTACAGCCTACAAAAACTACGGAATCCACGAAAGGAAAGCCGTAAAACCCTCGGGCTTACCTCTTAAACTCACACTTTGAATACGAAAATTATTTGCCCCGGGGTTTGAATTATTAAATCACAGAATCGGTTGCATGTAGGATGGCAGTCGCCATTCAGACTTGAGTTTTCACATCGACGCTATAAAATAGGAACGATAAAACGTACGAGTTGAACGATCTGTTCCTCTAAATGTGCGATCTCCATTAATGCATCAGTGTGAAGTGTCGTTATGCGTCAGTGAGTTTCATTACTTATCGGATAAACCAGATTGTCTGAGGGTCACTGCTGTTTGACCCATTGCCTCCTAGTATAACTGACACTATTTCTAATTCATTTCAGATCACGGTGAAGGTTTTTCCAACGATTTATCAAAAGGCCAAAACAAATCAACGAATTTATTCCGAAGCTGGAAATACCTCGGAATATTCTCCGTAAAAATTCCCTAAATTGATAATTAGTGTCTTCCAACGTAATTACGGTAAACAATCGGTTCAAAATACTCACACTACGTCTTAATGTTTCAGACTGAATTTTCGGCTGGAGTCGCGGATATAGAATTGTGGAAAATTGAAATATAAATAATTTTGATGGAGATAGAATGGGGAGCTGAAGGGAATTATCTAAGGCTTTTCGTCTTACCTCCTAAAACAATTTCTACTTTCTCTTGTATTTCGCTTGACAATCTGGAAGCGAATGAAACCTACACGGCTATGGCGAGTATCTCCATCGAAAAGTAGACAGAGTGAAAATTGAATAGAGTTAGTATCCCAGAAACAAAGAGACGGAAAACTGCATTACGGTTTAGTTTGGATTCTCTTTTTGCTGGTCTCAACTTTGCTATCGGTGTTACGGTGCTTTAGCTGAGGGATGAGAGGTCCTCATGACTCCCATAATAATCATGTTAACCCAGTTGCACTCTCAGGACACCGATGTGACTAACAAAGCCATGTTAGAAAAAAAGGCTGGGGGGTGGGTTGAAAAAAATTGTTAAAAAAATTATAACGTGGGGTTATATCAGCCGGTGCAGGCGTGACCAACGGAGCGAGGTCATTTTCCTCTGGTGGAAGAGCTGACGATGGACAAAGTGAACGAGACAGAAACGCACACACTTCCTCATCGGTGTAGGTAACCCAGATTTTTTTCATCCCCCTCATTTCTTTTTTTTCTTTTTGCTGCTCGCTCTTCCTTCCAGGGGGGAAGTCATTGCTTTCCTCATACGGTGGAATAGGGATATATTATTTGCACTCCACCAATGCCATTCGGTTGATAGAACCTAGGAAGTGGACTCGACATGGACGCACGTACGCCTTCGATTGCACTCTTCAAGAATTATTGCACACTGCTGCATTTGGTACGGGTTTTATTGTATGAAGCAAGTAACGAGAGTTGAATTTGACTTCTTTTTCAAGGGAAATTTTGTGGAGTTCTTTCTGTGGAAATATAGGAAAAATGATTAATTATTTAATTTAGTGGATATTCTGGTGATTTCCAAGTTTCAAGTTGATATTGAACCGGGGAATCAGGAAAATCTGGAAAATTTTAATGACTCTGTGATTGAAATTTTAAAAAGTTTTTCACACTGTACATTCAATGTAATAATTATTTTCACTATACGAGGAATACGTCTCCTGCGATGTTCCTTTAAATCGTCTGTGTATGAATATAATTGAAAAAAAAAATATGAAATGAATTTGGGATTTATTCTCGTTGACCTCCCAATTTCCTTTCATTCTTCCATCATCAAAAAATTCTGAATCTTCAATTTCCATTACGTCCTGCGACAGTTGGACCGAGTGTATTTTAAGAATCTCATTAAAACCTCCTCCGTCAGCCTTCAAAAGCACAAAAAGGCGTTAATACGAGGCAAAACGAGTTGGGAAGAAGTACGGAGGTGTCAGAGATGCAGGGAATTTTAGATGAGACAAGGGAGAGTAAAGTGTCTTGGGGATGGGCGGAGATCGTTAGGGTCTGAGATCTCGGCGTTTGGGAAAAATTAAATAAACAGTTCGACTCTGAAGAAACGGTGGGTGTCATCCTTGTGGAGAGTCTGGAGAACAAGTTTGCAAACTTACTTTTCATTAATTACTCCCACACCACCGAGTGTCACGTAAATCAAACCGAATAAGATCGATTCGATAATCGCTAAAAAAAAGTTCGACCACATCATTGACTTGAATCACTTGCGCCCAGACTTCTCAATCAATTCCCTCGATCATTACAGAAATTATGAAATCAAGGTACGTTAATTCTGATTTATAATTCCTTAATATTTCGTACCGATTTCATTACCGATTTTATTTCCATTATTTTAATAAATAAAATAATGCACATGAAATTCGAGACCCGAAATATTCCCCAGAATTTTCAGTTACATTACCATAATCATTGTAATCATCCCGATCATTCACTACTCTCAATGACGCAAACGAATGTTCATCCGGTATTAACAATAATTCACTGAAAACTGTCCACTGGAAAGTTCCAAATGAAATTTTTAATCTCGTAATTGAAATGGCGAGCTTGTCACATCTATTTCACATGCATTTTCAACTCCCGGGTTTTCCCCTCGAATATCTATCTATATTGGAATAAACGATACAAATTCACATGAAATATCAACGCGATTTCCGCGAGCCGTGAAAAATCTCCTGTAATTACTGAATAAAAAAAAGGACCAAACCAAAAAAAAAAAGAAAAAAACATGAAATATTGTCGAATCCCGTGAGAAAACATCTCCAGAAAATCCCATTGCCACTGATGTAGTTTTTTCGATAGACGAAAAAAAAAATGTAGTTACAGTTGAACTGCAGCAACGTATCGTACCGTAAGATCCGTAATGCATCGAGATTATGGCGTTGTACGTGCGGAAGTTTTTTTTCAGTATAAAAGGGGTTTTAAAGCCTTTCCCTCACTCTCCCCCTCATTCCGAGCTCCTCGAATCGCTCGCGATATATCCAACGTACTCATATCAGCAACGGAGAATAAAAATAATAGAAAAAAAAATCCACATCCTTGGATCCCTTTCCACCACTTTCCCGTCATCATATCGACACGAAGTGAATCTAAATCCGAATGGTACACAACACAACCGTTAAACTGTCAGCTAGAAAGAACTCATGAAATCAATATTCCTCTGGTATCAGTCGTGGGGTTGGAAAATCGACGGTTGAGGGTGAAGATGTGACTATCTTCATCTTCTGAGAGAAGAAATGTAAAATTTTATTGTTAGTCGTGTTGTGAATTTATTGCGAACATCAGCTCCTGTCGGAGGGAAATACTCTTTTTTTTTTGCATATAAACCGATATGAAGCGAAAGGAAAAACTCCAATTCTTAATTCGCGATCGGAAATTTTTCAGGTGGAAAATGCAGGTTAATATGTATTATTCTTGAAATTGGACATCCCATGTAGCTGGATATAAAAAAATAATCATTTTATTCTCCCAATATTCAATAAAGCTCGGATATCGCCGTAATGGAATAATGGAGTTCAGGCATTTACTCTATTGAATTCCCAATGTATAAAAAATCCAATTAAATTGAGTGACCAATTATCGTCATAAGTTATGGAATGCAGACTGTATTTCAAATATGAATAATCACTTACGACTAAAACTGTTATTGAATTTTTAACAGAGATAAAATCGATAACCTGAGGATTTCAAGTGTCCACTCAATATTCACCAACAAAAACGCATCCCGTAATTCCGGGAAAATACGGGAAATGTGATTGAGGAAAATCCCATGAATTCCCGCGAATTTCCTCGGAGCGGTCGGTCATTTATTCTGAATCTTCCCAGTTAGATCGGTAATTAAAAAAAAAATTGTTACAGGTGTAGAAACAGAATAATTCATTAAATCCCCATCCCCGTTATCCTGGGGGATTGAGGTGAGGGCAATGGTCCGTTTGCAAAGGTGAATGGAAACTTGATAGAAATTATTGAGACGTATATAATTGGTGAGAAATGCCGTCTGTTGGGATTTTGAGATGGTATCGGAGTGGGTAGAGATTTCCGGGGTCCGGAAGTTGGACTGTGGTAAGGGCATAACCCTCGGTGGTTATGGGTCCAGGGTATGACCACAGTCGATCATCCAAAAGAGATACTTTGCATAGCTCGTCCATTTGATGTGGCCCAGACGAGGGAAAACGCTCCTTTCTCATCAACTCCAACTCCAACCTCTTTTCGAGATGGCGTTCGATACGATAGTTATGCCTTCCCACCCATTCTTGATGCCGACGTCTTACACTGCTGAAGGCCAGGATATTGCAAGCGGTTGGATGTTTGACTTACCAAGTAAACCATCCTTCATCCCTCGTCCTCGACAGTTCTGCATCTATGCCCTCACCATCTCCATCCCACCGCCTTTCTAATAAGGGATATTATATACCTGAAACCATAGTCAGACATTGCCTCCCAAGCGTGAAACCCAACTTTGTAAGTGAATGACTCCTCCTCACGCTAAATTGCTATTTATAATTAATTTTGGCTCGACTTAAGAACGCGTTGAAGGGTGTCTCATCCAATTTCGCTGCGATCGGTGCGCTCAGCATTATTTTATCCTAAATTTTTCGGTAAAACGAGGGAGAGAAAGCTAATAAATTTATCGGGAAAGAAATGTCAAAATTACCGTTCCAATATTTATCGTTGGGCAACTATCAGAAAAGCTTCGGAGTTGGTGGAGAAGGTGTCGAAGAAAGTCTCGAGATTCGGTTTATAGACATCACAAATTCTAATGAATTCTTAACGATTTTACTCGTCTCACCTTTGGAAGTATTTTCGGTTTATCCTCGGGTGGTCTCATATTGTTTGAAGCCACTGGGTTAGTCAGGGGATTAGACCAAGAAGTCCTCCAGGGGATGATGAAGAGGAATAAGAATTTTTGATTGTTCTTGTCATTACAACATCAGCTTCCATCAATCACCAGGAATTCTCTCATCATCTTCAAAGCACGGCAGATATAAAATCGATTATGACGACAATTAAATCTTGTTTAAACATTTTAAATACCCAGAACTAAATCAAATCGCCGTAAAAATTCCAGCCGCCTCAATGTTGAAATGAATAAAAAATGAGGGATTTAAGTATTCCCGGAGTATTGCATGATCCCCCAAGAATTTTCATTAAAGCTTCAATGAAAAATGCAATAACCCGGTAAGGTACGACAATATTTTGAGTCAGGAGCGCAATATCATTGCAATATGATTATAACTGGAGTTACTGCATGTCTTACGAGAGTTTCAGTGGAAATTCCATTGAAAATTTCTCTGAGTGGAGCATTCTGAATCCTCAAACCTCGAGACGCTTCTCTCCCGAGTTCTCTCCAACTCATGGCGATTTATAAACTTGATAAGAACAAAAGACGTCAACTGTACTGCATACATGAACTGAAAAGTGACGTTGAGATGGAGAGAAGCTGAATGAAAAGAGTATGTACGGATATAAAGAGTGAAAAACTCTCGACTTCCCGTCTCAACCGGAAATACAGTGCCACCGGGATGGGATGGAGTCTGGATGAGGGGAATGCTATAGGATATATATCAACGTTTGGAGGATGTTTTCCTTGGGAATATCAGGACTATAGTCCGCTTGGAAAAGCGGAATGTCACGCGTCTAAAAGGGGAAGCGAGTAGAAGCGTTTGATTTCCTCTTTTCTTCCGATACAGCCGCCGCTCCTTTTCGTTTCTTCCTTCAACCTATTTTTTTTTCCCCCTCTTGTTATTCGACTTTCTTCTCGTGTTTATGGCTTTTTTTTTTCTTCGGTTCGTTTCGCCGGGATTTCCCCCGGGGAACTCGCGCATTGTCACATCACCGGGGAATGTCTTCTTTTCGGTGCATTTATCGAGGATCGACGAAATATTGAAAAATAATGGGGTAGCGATGAATTTTTAGAGTCTAGAAATGGCGCTGGGGAAGAAATGAGATGTCTGTATTTTCAGAAAAATTTTAGTCCACGCAGAAAAATATTTGGTGAATATCACGGAGCAATTCGCGATATCTGGAGGACGGAGTTTTCGCATCATTTTGTCCAAATGATTATCGTAATGTTAATCACAATCATCTGGAAATTGCTATATTGAAAAATAAATGCGAATTCGTGTTATTGTCACTGGTGGAATAAAAAATTTTAATTATCACGATATTTCGACGAATAATTAAGGGAAATAAATTTTAATTGAATGGTGAATTGTGGAGATAATAAATGGGGAATTAAGGTTTTGCGACATTGATGTCATTGACATAAGATGAAATGGGCTTGATATTTGTTGGCGTTTGTCGAGCGATTAGGGTACGTGCCTGTGAGAGTGTCTGGAGTCTCCATGAGTAAAGCCAGTCAAACAGGGGTGTTTGTACTGGAGTATCCGTGGCTGGGCACCAGAGGGTTGTGATTCATGTTCAGGTACAGCTTCCGTCGTCGGGAGGCGCGACAACCCGAGAAGCAATTACCGCACAAAGCGAAACCAGCGGTGAGGTACAAAGAGAGTGAGTTTGTTACCAAGGCCATTCCTGATGTTTAAACAATCCCCTGTGAGCGTTTAATTGGCAAAGTGCACTCAATCAAATTTCTCTAGTGTCTCAGTCGAAAAAAAAAATGTCCTGATCAGAAGAATCGACGGAACGTCTGATGAAGTAATTGAAAACTCCAATTTTGTTGCACTATCTTAATTACGAAATTTTATCAGGAAATATCACATTTTTCATTGAAGATTTCTCAACAACGAGAGATCATGTTGTAACAATAATGATTAATTAAGAAATTATAATAATTATTATTGAGTATCAATATCATTATCAGTTAGCTATTTAATTTTGTTTTTTTTTACGCATCTATGATTGCTTATTTTAAAAATAATTGAATAATTAAGAATTACGATTACATGATTTTTTGTTTTTTTGTTACAGGTGAGTATCCAGGTCGAAGCTTGATATATTTACCATCTTCATTCAGTCTGAAATAACAATTCCCGTAAGTGTAACAACCACAATAATTTCGCAAGTAAGAATACAGTAATCTCCTCATGAAGTAATCAATTCCCCTCATGCATGCAAAACCCTATTAATTCGCTTTATCAAAATTTCAATCATCCCGCTGAGAAAATAAGGAGTTAGTCCGAATTTATGGGCCCTAAAATTTCCCATTCAATTTTTTTTTCCGTAATTTTATTAATTTCTCCATAAAATAATCATTAATTGAGCCCGGGTGGCTCCAGCACCTCGAATCCCATTAAATTCCCCTCAAAAATTCTTCCACCAAACATATACGTCGCATAAGCCACCCACGATTTTTTTTTCCCTCTCTTTCCACTTGAGGTTCTTTTATTTCATTCCATCCCTACTATCTTCCCCGAAGAAGCCGATGTTTTTCACCTCGATTCGCGCTGAAACGACACGCGCACGGTGAGGACACTGATTGCAATAAATTGCCGACGGTTTATTCTGCCGTGTATATCAACATGAATGAGAGTGCGTGTCCTGGTAGTCAGTGGATATAAGCACCGTTATAAACGTCCATTTTTCATTTCTTTTTCTCATCTGCACATATATATTTTTAACTGGACCCCATGTCATGTGGATATAAAACGCACTCAGCACGGGTTTTGCCGTTTCAATTAAATCCATGTGAATATCGCTAATTATTCGATGCATTAATTATAATGTTTTCTTCGGTGTCTTGATTTTTTTTAAGATGTCATTAATTATATCGCTGGTATAGGTTATCTTAATTATTTAAGGTTAACTGGATTTGCTGATATTAATAAATTACGGAAATAATTGAATTCGAGATTATTCGATCAAGATGCAAATTGCGAATAATTTGTTTAAATTTAGAGAATTATTAGGGAGAATGTGAAATGACAATATTCACATTTCTCTATGGAATTCTCAAAAATAATCATTTTTATTGGATATTTTTTTCCGAGTACTGACTAGCAACTGGCGGGTCTTCCTATTCTCTTGAAAATGGTTCTCTTCCGCGGAATTGAGTCCCCGTCTCCATCATTCCCAAATGAATAAATAACTACTGCACATTTTCCCTCATCTTCCGCCATTTTCCTCCTTTATCCACCTGAAACGTGAAAAAAAAAACTAGAAATGAAACCCAAAGGGGAAAGCTGAAGAATCCCCGAGAGAATGCCACCTGCACTGAATGCGACATCGGCATTGATTGGCCCGGAATTTCTCGCATTTGTTAACGAATAATCGACATCTTCCTCTCCAACTACTCAATAATCCGACTTGTACAATACTCTTCATGAAAATATCGTCGATAAATTGTCGCTGCGAGAGATACCGTTTAATCGATTGAAAATCGATAAATTCCGGAGATTATAAACTCCGGAAAGAATTCTCCGGTACTAGCAGGTACTCGAAGTGAATGGAAATTCTCAGCGAGCTTTTGTGACATGTCTCCACTGTCTCTACCTCGTTTATTAACTACGAAAGGGCGTACGTGACTCGACTGATGTTACACTATACCCACATACACCCACTAGTCTCAACGACTCGAATGAACAATATAATGTAATTCTGCTTTACTGAGATTCCGCAATATACTTCAGTGCAATCCAAAATCTCGTTTCATTGTTTAATTTCACCTGCCGGTACCCCGGGCTCATTTTAATTCCAAACCGAGATTATTATCATTTATTAATCCCCCCCCTTTTTACCGAAATTTATCGGAGTCCATATTATTATTTAATGACACCCTTAAAAAGATCGACGAATTTAACCGAGACAGCTGAATTTTAATCCTGACCTTTTTCTCATTTCACTCCGCAAAAAAATTTCACAGAAATTTTCGCCTTCTATCAAAGATCCAGAGATATCCATGAATTGGGATATTATTATTATCCTGAGAATGATAGGGGAATTTTTAATGAAATTCGTGTGTGAAAGACTATATGACCCGACGTTTTTCCGTCGAAATTAATTTTAAACTCGCCTCGAATTGCTAAACAAATAGAGGAAATGAGTTTGAAACAGGAGAAAAGCAGGAATTACCGAGATTAAAGTACAAAGATGGTAAGTACAATAGAGAGAGATGTGAAGTGTATGGTAAAGGTGGGCTTAACGATGCGGCACGGTTGCGACATGCCCCCATCGTAATGCGATTACATTGACGCCCTTGTGTGTGTGTGTACAGGGCATATGGTGTACTTCGAATGTATGTTATACCTCAATGTGTTGTTTGTGTAATATTGTATTCCGATATATTCGAACGCAGTGGTTCAGGAGACCAAGATAATAGGGCAACCGCTCAGAATTGCTTTGCCCAACCGTATGGTAAGCAATTGGGATATCGATTTGGTAACAATGAGAATTATAAATGGTCCTTGATGCTGGCGGATGTATAGTTTAATTGTCAGGGCTTGATCGGTGCATTAACGACATTATCCAAGCGACGATACTTTATTTTATTCATTTTATTCGGTCAACCAGTCGGGTTAATCGATGTGCAACCGGACAGGAGGGAATCCTTTTTTTATCTAAAATTATTTGGGTAATGCTCGTTTTCTCCTCGATACTGTAGTCATTTTTGCTGATTCAATAATAATTATTAACATTATAACTGAACATAAATAAACTTCATAGGCCAGTAGAGTAGGTTTTTTAATTTTTTTTCTATATTTTTCTTGTCTACAGGTATTGGTATTATCCCCAGGATGAATCGACATGAAACTATTAATTAATAAATATAATACATATTTTGCAAAATCGTGGATTAAATTTTAACGTACGGCTTGTTAATTAGAAAAAATTGAAAAGTAAAAAAATCTATTATAAAAAATTCTGGTAAGTTGTCAAAGAATTTTTTCCTTCGACCAAAAGATACGAGTTGAAATGAAAAATTCTAGACTCGTGTAATTTAATAGCAAAATGACACGGAATTAAATATATCGAATAAATTCTTTTAATCCGTATCCGCTACTTGTATTACCCACCTGTTCATACGTGGTCAAAGCCCACTGGATCCACATGAATAGAGTGGAATGAAGAAGGCAGTGTAAAGAAGGCGAAGGCGAAGGCGAAGGCAAGAAACCGTGTAATTTGACTTTCTACCCGGTATTTTGCCCCGAAGGACTCGCGAGAGGAGTTGGTTTTACTCTCGTGTGGCCCGAGAGAGTACCGGCTACTGCCATTACTCTCGGCTACTACAATCCGCGAAAATTGCCCACGTAGACTCGTTGGCACGCGGCGCCAACTCTCCCCCCCTCTCCCCCCTCCCGCAACTGCCTTTTTGCGGTTTTCACTGCGATACAGAGTCTGCAGACAATATTTCTGTCATCATTCCTAACGAGTCTCCTAACCAGCGTTTTCTCTCTCCAGGGAATTTGAAGGGATTTCAAATTCCTTCGTCGTCACTCTAATGAAAACACCGGTAAAGCACTCGTTATCAGTGGGGGATGAGTCCCTCGGAAAAATTTGTTATTTTATTATTTATGCGAGTTGAGAGACTATTTTCGGGCCTTTGTTGTCCCTTGTTTTTGAATTTTTCACTTTACCTGCGGTATTTTTGGAGCGTGATGGAAAAGTTGATGGTGTGACGACCGCAGTTGCATTCTTCATGATAGTACTCCCCGCGAATTGATGGGTGAGTGCTTGAGGGGGTAGAAGGGAAGGGTGTTTTTTTATTCAGAGAGGAAAAATGGAGATGAGAGGGAGGGTTTTGGGGGTTTACGGGGATTTTTTGGGGGTGAATTTTTTCAGGCCGATGATGTAACTCTTCAGGTGTAATTTTACAACAGTTTTTTAATTTTACAACAGTTTTTTAATTTTACAACAGCATTTGGTCTCGCAATATCAAATACTCAATACCCTTTTCACCTGTCGTTAAACATGTAAGGAAATTATTATTTCACGACATTTTATCTGCCTTTCGCAAATGTTTTCATCGGTTTTTTTTTTTTCCACCTCGTGCATAATTAAAACCGGAAGATTGATATTTTCAGATCCACGAGGGGTAAACTCGTTAGTAAATATCGGTTGAGTGAATTCATATTTGAAGGAGTGGTTGGAGCTCTGGATTATATTCTCCATCGAATACGAGACGAGCGTCTCCTCGATGTGATTAAAAAGGTGTCGGTTGGACGAACGGGGTCAATGGTTCAAGGAGAGTCTAACAGATCGGGTTGGTGAGATCTTTTCGGGGGAAATCTGACGTGGTATATGGCGTGACCTGCTATGATCGCGGTATGTATCTGCGAATTAATAATCCAGTGATTTGCGATAGTCTGACGCTTTCGCTGCATTGAGGTTGTCCATAGGTAACCTCATACCCTTCATCTTGCTAGTCAATACTTCATTAAATGTCGAGACGATGTCTCTCAATTTTTCCATCAATCTTTCAACTCATTCCCTTTTTCCATTTCAGGAGAGAATATTTAAATTATATCCGCACGGAGGCTATATTTTTCATCAGAGAAAATCTTACCGTAAATCTTCATAAATATCTCCACTCACTCAAAATCATTTCATTATTTATTCTACTGAATAATTTTATCTTATTAATTTTAAATCAAAATCAATTGCGATTACTCAAGAGCACAAGTAATTCTCCGTTTACGCCCACCCGTCTTCGCTTTTCTGAATAATTTAGTAGGAAATCGGATTTCGGGGGATTTATTCACGAATTCAGAAATGATAATTGATTTTCGAGAAAATATAATTATTGATGGGTTGATAGAGTTGATAAAAATTTCACCATCAATTTTGTGAAAAGGAAAATGTAATTTTCATTGTATTTTAGTCTCTTTTACTTTCTCCGTGACATCACTTTCATTTCCAATTTATTGATAACCGATAAAATCAAGTTTTCGGGTAAAACGGTAGAGTGGGGGTGGCTGTACAGCTATAAATCCAGTGGCACTTCCGCTGAGCCAATCGGTCGACAAACCACCCATCCACCAACATCATCGTACCCATACACAGGCCTTATACCTCCTCTATGTACTCCTCATCCTCCACCTCCTCCGGGGGATAAATCACACGCCACCCGTTATGAGACTCTGTTCGCCGAGCCGTGGCGCGATCATTTGTGAATTAGGGAATTGAATCGATCTGGAATCGCGCCTCGTTGCATTTCACGAAAATAATAACGAAAGGGGTGGTATATAAATTTTCCCTCCCTCTATCTCCCTCTCGCCCCCTTGCTGTACGTGCAGTTTGTCGTATGCCCACCAGGAAAAAGTCAATATTTCCCTTTTTACAGTTGAGCAAATTTTGTTGGGAGTTTTTTTTTTTACGAATGGTTCCTACAAAATTGCAACCACAAAAAAATCATCTCGGTTTAGTGTTTCCAAGTGGATTAATATTTTTCATCGTTTTCACGTTCATTCCAATTTCAATTGCAGTAAAAATATACATTGTTTTAATCAAATTGAAATTTTTAGAGACAGGATGGGGAGGACAATTTATGGACTGTTTTGAGAGAGGGATGGGCTTTTGAAAAATTTTCGAGATTCAATTATTTTGGGATGGTTTTTACGTTTTTATAGATTTTTTTTATCCACTTTTCGTGGATGATGTTTACGGATTTGATAAACTGTTGATTGATAAATTTTTTATTTGATCGTTTTTATTTTTCCCTAGCTGAATCTACAGGAGGGGATTTATCATCTGTCTCGTACCGAGTGTCACTCTCCGCTAGAAGAATCCTCTGACATTTCCTCCCGAACCCAATGATTATCCACTTATTCCCAAAACAATCTATTAAAGTGTCAATTTTTAATGTGGAATTGACAAATGTTCAACCCCCCAAGTCCATTAACTTAATTTAAAACCTTGAAAAATACCCCAAGGCAACTTTTCCATAGCAGCGACTGCACTTTATCTCAATTTTCCCTGAATATTTTCGAAGCAAGAGGTGGAACCCCTTTGACACTGACTATACAGATAAAACAAATTGTTCATATGGATGTCGCGGGGTAAACGAAAATGGCATATAAAAGGGGAAAAGGGGGTGGTAGGCCCGAAGAATATAAATGCGACAGTAGAGGGTTCTGGTACTCCAGGGAATCCCTTACGGTTCCACGAAAATTCAAACTGCCACCCCCTACCGACAGTACTCTCATGTCGTACATACACTTTACTATTCGAAGACGCGTGTTTTGCGAGATGGAATGGTGAAGAGACTCTGAATTACTTACAACGCCCTTTTCGCAGTAGACCTGAATAATACCCATAACGTAGAAATATATAAAGAAGAGGGAAAAACCCTCTGTACTAGTGCACGTGTAAAACATTTTTTTCAGATCGTGTTTTTCCCTTTTCTGTTGTTTTCATTTTTATTTCATACGTGGGCTTTTTTCCTTTCATCTTGCCTTCATGTGGGCCAAATGCAAATTGCGGTTGTCGTAAAAGCCCGCAAGGATGAATGGAAAAAATACATTTTTTTGAGTGAAAATTTTTAAAAAGCTGGAGAGAAATGCCTTTCCACTCGAGGTACGGGGAATTTAACATTTTTTTTTTTGTTTTTTTTTTGTAAATATTGAACGTTACTCTCGTTGTCTTATCTACCAGCACTTCCATTTTCTCGCGTATGGCGTTATGGATCCAAATTCACCATTTCAACTAGCTATGATACACAACGTGTCCACCAAAATTGTCCATGATAGAGTGGATATGATAACGGTGTTTTATTACTTTAGACTCGCGAACGATCGCGACGTGATCCCATCGCACCATTGCAAACCCAACAGACTGTCCGTCACGTTATCTGTCCCTTGTTTGCCCGACAAACGCAAAAAAATAAACCATTTTTTAAATATTTATATGTATTCGACGAACCGACACACATTCCCACGTATTCATTACTCAATATTTCTCAGCAAAATTTCCTCCGCCTTTTACATATTTTTTATGTTTCATCATGAATTTTACATTACATTGTTAAACATTTTATGAATTTCCAGAATCTTCTGAATTTTCAATTACATGAGTATGAATTCCGTTTCAATTGCAAACACCCTAAATTCCGGGGAATTATTATTTGTAATTTCATGTGTAATTCACAATTTTAGAAAGTATAATTATTTTTAATTCATTCCGAGTAGTATGAATTCTTTGCAAAATGTCAAATTTTCGATATGAAAATTCTCTGAAATATCCGTGAAATATAAAATTTCCAAAAAGCAATAAAATATTAGATATTAAATATAAAAAAATATTCTCTGGTGTTTTTGACATCGGAAAGTGATTTCAGGGATTAAATGGACAATTAAACAACAGGAGCTATTGAAGACCCTTTTATCCATATTATTGTTATTGTTGTTGCCTTGTCTTATTTCAGCTGGTGTTATCATTTTTATGTGATATTCTGACGTGTCACTATATTCCCTCTGTTTATACCCAGGACTAAAATCACGAATTATATTGGGGCTAGAAATTACCGGACTTGCATGTATACAACAGTATCTCCCTGAAGGATTAAACTTTTCTCGTTATTATTGCATTTCCATTTATTGCCCACGAGTTTCTCGCGTTATGGGAAGAGGCTTGTGATTTATTAAGACCATACCCATCTCCCTTTGCCTGAGAATAAGCTCGAGTGAGACGATGAATTCTCTTTGTCTAAACCTTCTTATAACTCCGATTTTCCGTCTCTCTCGTCTCACTTGTCGCAATATAAACTGGATGAGGTGCTTTACTCACGATAAAACGGGGTTATATTCCGTTTCAGGCGGAAAATAAAATGGCGGAAGGGATTGAGATATGTATACTGAGAACGAGGGAAGGAGTGAGTAAATACGAGAATTTATGTACTCAACTTTTGCGAAGGAGATTCTGTTCAAATGAAATTTCTTGTTGGCGGAGAGACGAAAAATTATCGGATTTTCTCATTTAGTAAAACCCTGGAGTTCATGCAAAGAGCAAATTTAATTCAATTGCAAATTATTTATTTACCCACAAAAAATATACACTATTTTATTTCCATTTCTCTTAATAGTTATGAATTACAAACACTCAATGTAATTATCTGACTTTTTGTTAGAAAATTATCAAAATTTCATGGGAAGTTAAAGTTTAATTTTCATGACGTGAATTCTGAAGAATTTCAAATTTCGTAATTGTAATTTCGAATTTGTAATGTTTTTAAATAATATAAACGGTTTTTTTTTCATTTTCTGCAAAATTTGTTTTAAGTTTCAATTCGCGTCCCCAACGGAATTTCATAATAAAATTGAAATTAAAAAAATGGTGAGACCTTTTTTTTTCATGTACTTTGCCGGGGATTTTCTCGATCCTCATGGTTGATGGACGAGGAAAGGTCTATATCCCCGGGTATAACTGCAGTAATGCCAGTGCACCCCCGACAATGCGTCAGCAACGGGGCATTAGGTGGACTTGGATTCTGGACGTTACCCTTGGGAGATGACAGCCCCTCAGGCCAGATGAGAAACTAGGAAAAAATTGCATTATCGTGTGATTTAAGTGACGTGTGCCAAGGGTTGATGAAAATTGTCGTAATAAATTTTTGCTATTCAGATTATCTCCTCATCTAGTCCACCTCCTCATCAACGAGGTACATTCCACGAGTTCCACTGCACGAGTTCTATTCTAAGAGATAAACCTGGAAAATAAATCCTTGTTAGAGGACACACACGTCACTCATCTGAATATCGTCATTAATACGTCATTAACAGGTGCGTTTATGCATGGGTAAATCCACTCAATAATAAGGTTCACATAACACTTACGCAACATTGCCGGCATTGCCAACAAAGGGAGCTTGAAACACTGGATAAAAATACAGTAAAGACGGATAATCCCTTGGATTATGCCGTAAGAGTATCTCATAAATTTCGTCGTATGACTCACGCGTACGCAGTCCCACGGATTACGATAGTCTCGCGCAAGCATTTCGGAAATAAAGTAAGAGAATCTCGGGCGTATAAAAACTCATTTAGATGCTCAAGGGGGTGAGGTGATGGGTGGTGAAGGGGTGAGGGGGTGGAAACTGTGAAATGAGACGTGGCGACGAGAGCCTGTAAGGGTCTCCAGTGGATTGGGGAAGGTCTCCACTTTTTCGAGGGAGAGGGACTGATGCTGACGGGAATGAAGAGACTGAGACATCCAGATGTTGAGGGGGTGGTGAGCAGTAGATTCGACCCGTTTCCAGTCCGACGGGGATGGTGTACGCTTCGACGAGTCTTTCGATTTGAAAATAGATGGTATGGCGTGATGGGGAAGGAGAACGATAAGGCAGACTTGCCAGCAAGGGAAAACCTCTCGATACTTGGTTGGTATTGAAAGTTTTGGATGAAAAACGTGGAGCAAACTGGTGTATACTTTCTTTGGTATGGACTTTTGGTATTTTTTCGAGCGTGCATTGGATCTGGATGGAGGAAAATGAGGTTTTAGTATTGAAGAGCTCGGGATATCTTGTTTTAAAGTTCAAGGGAAGAGTTATTTCGGGGGATAAAGTTTATAAATATCTTGATTTTTGAGAGCGTGGAGAGAAATATTCCCGATAAATTACCCATCATCCGGTAATTGCGTATTGGAATTCCAGAAATTTACACTGAAAACTATAACACATTGGAAATTATTATTGCGATAATTGTGAAAATTAATTGTTGCTATAACTTATCCTCACGATAACAGCATGACTTGTTTTTTTTTTATGGAAGGAGAAGTTCGTATTGATTAATTTTCTCCTTATCTGAACATGACTAATTTAAATGTCGAATTAAAGAATGTTTATTTTATTTTTCGTTAATTAAAAAATGTGAAGATTCATCAAATTTATGTCCTCTTTTTATGGTTCCACTCTCTTTCGCCTGATTAAACAGTTGTTTACGACTGCAAATACGTACAGGAAATCCAGGCTGATAAGAAAGCAGAGTCACGTTTCAGAACACGGTGGAGAGAAGAGAGAGAAAGTGATTTTAATTAAAATGCACGAGAACCCTCTCTGACAAATTGGCCAGACACTATGGGTATTGTGAATCAGCGTTCATTCCCCCTCCATTATTCGCCAAATCCTAGTCTATTCCATCGACCATTTCCATTCTATTTATTTTTTATCCACAATTTAACCCACAAAACAACTCGCGTTATGCTAAATTCAAAATGCAGACGAGTAAATCATTCAATTTAAATCATAACTTACAGTTGATTGGAGAATTAATACCCCCAATAAAAGGAATGCAAGTGTGAAGGAGATTGGGATCAGAGAGGACAGCAATCCGAAGATTCTGACTCGAGCCGTTGAGATAAAAATCTCAAGATTGCAGACGACTGTAACCTCAGGGATTTCAACGTATTCAAATGGAATGAAATTTGCACAAATAAATGTGAAGAGAAAGTCATTCCCTCGTTCACTTCCATCGGAGGAAATGAAAAAAAAAAACGCTTTCTGGAATTTATGTTACAATTTTTCCTCAAGAGAATGTGGAAAATGTCGGAGGGAGTGAATAATACGAGATCCTTCGGCTTTCCATTTGCATATTGTCAATCTCTTCATCATGAACATTTGTGTTTCACTCCCATAAAATGAATGAGCGTCGGGAACACTCTAGGATGAAAAATGTGGATTTGAAGAAAAATATTTGAGGCGCGTGAAATTTCGCGTTTATTGTGACACGTTATCGGCTCTATCCATTAAAAAAATTCAAATCCCTGAGGCAGTTGTTTATTCATCTCCAGCTTGAATCAATCCACTGAATCCTCGAAAAAAAAAGTCTTGAATAAGAGTAAATCTGGGATGAATGTAAATGCAACAAGATGGGAAAGTGATGATTCCGTTCTGTTCAGTCGGACGTGGGTGAGGGAATAAGTCCTCGCGGATTTTCCCTTCCAAAGAAACAGTAACACTTGCACAATAGTCAGCCTCTGCAGAGTGGCTTCTTAGCATCTGAGATTGCATTAGTCAAATTCTTATTCGTTTCCACAACGTGAAAAGAGGAGTGCCATTCAAATGTGTTAGTGAAGAATTGTGAAACAAGTGGGTTGGATGGGAGGGGTATTTCACTTGAATTTTCTTATTCAAGGAGGGATAACTGTGTGTGTAAGCTTCCAAACTGGTTGCCACGTACCTCCGCCCCTTGCATCGCTGTGTAATGCGAAACTAAAACAGAATTATCCCGGCACTCACCCTCGGGAGGGGGTAGGATTGACGCCCTACGCGTTGGGGTGCATTTTAACGTGCAAGCTCGGGAAAGGGAAAAAGCTGGGTTAAAAAAAAAAAGAGTCGTAATTTCTTCTTTTCCTAGACACAGCTCCATGAAATTGAGACGAATTTTACGATGATGACTGGACATTTACGCGATACTGGGGGAACGGATAATTCTACGCTTCGGGATTAAATTAAAAAAGCTTGTTGATTTTTTTATGTAGAAAAGTAAATTAAATTATTGGAAAATTCACAGAGAAGAAAGAAGGCTCTCCTTTAGGCGAACTTTACTTTCTTTAAATTTTGAATTTAATTTGCAATACAGTGGAAAATAAAGTTTCATTTTTCGCTGAATTCTTACAGAGATTTTCCTCTAGGTGTGATACCCCCGGTGTAATTATTGTCAGCTCGGAAAATATATTTGGAGCATGAACGAGAGTTATGGCCATTTCTCATTTCTCTTTTTTTCATTCTTTCTTTGTATTTGTTGGGTATAAAAAATTATCCCGTCCATCAGAGTGACCATAGGATTGACAACGGCGTGGTCGTTCATTCCCAGCGCCTGATCGAATTACGTCGACCCCCCAATCCCCCCCGGGCCCTCTTGTCTCCCTCAATCCATTGCAATTGGTGAGAGGGAGGAGTGAAAAAAAAAAAATACAGGGAGAAATGAAAAATGAAAAAGAGGAATACCGTGGAACGAGTGGGTACTCAATTCGTATTCGAATGCGTCGCCCATCCCCTCGTCCACCCCCTTTCCACCCCCTCACATGTACTCCTTCATTCTACACTCTCTTTACGATATTCCACGTGAAATTCGCGTTGACGCAACGCTATCGGTTTTTGGTATCCACCATATCAGGGAACATGGATTTGTCTGGAGCATGTACCAAGCTTATCCGATTTCAATGATATCGCTTGAGGTGGTATATGCGTCCAATATTTTTTGAGACAACTTCAAACACGAGGTTTTTCATGTTTCACGGATTTTTAGAATTAACGAAGAGGATAATGCCCCTGGCGTTGAATTATTCGGTCTAAGAACGAAAGTGTAGAAAAAATACCGTATGGGACTGGGGGGGAAGCGAATTATGACTTCTGTGCGCAAACTCAAATTTTTTAATAGCAAATTCGAATGCGGCAGACATTTATTTTTTAATTGAGAATTGAGAAAAGACGCGACTATAACGGGATTCTACTGTATAAATGATTATTGAGAATAATTCCGTCATTCACGGGTAAAAATTTATGAAAATTTCAGTCTCATTCATCCAAATGTTTAATTATTTTCTGTTGAATTCAATATCAATTAGAAATTAAAGCTCACTACATCCCTCCATCATCTTAAAAATTCAGGAGCATTGTACTTTCTATATCAAATAATAATTTAATTTTCAACCCAATTCTCCCATGTTGAACCTAAAAATCCAGCATCACCTACAATAAAATATTTAACAATAAATAAAAAAACCTACTATAAAATATTCAATAACTAGACTCTGCACAAATTTCCCGCGGCATTCCCCTCATTAAAAATGATCGCAATTTTCCAACAAATTGAAAAAAAAAAAAAATCAGCTGAATGCATGAATTGCTCCTAATTACATTGACTTGTCGGCAGATTATTGCCGATGAAATTCTCTGAGTAAAAACCCACTCCCCGAATTAACCAGCAATATATGAGGAATGGGCCAATTGGACTGGCTATTAAGCTGTGGCCATTATTTACGAGGACTTTGATATGCAGTTAGGCAGGTAAAAAAGATGATCACGTACTAAAATTTATGCTTTCCGTTGCATCGGTTGCGTTCAGATGCATGTAGTTGCGGTACAACTGGATAATGAACTTATCGTATGGCAGACGGGCGTATGTAGGATAGAAAGGTGGCGCGACGCGGATTGTGGTGGGAGGGTTGAGGTCCCGGGTGAGTAACAAGCACATTGAATACCACCTTGATTGGAGCCTCGGGGAGGCTTTGCCAGCGATACATCGATGGTTCGTCTGCTCCGGTAATATGACCTCATGGAAAAGCCTTCGATTCGATTACGTTTTACTCTCTATTCTCTCCACGGGACAGTCACGTGTGCCCAATGAATACACGACTCTCATGCCAGACGAATGTCAATAATAAATTATGAATAGATGCTCAATCAATTTATCGCTACACTATTCTGACGTATTTCTAATGAGGACGTGATTCACGGATATTATATACCGTCAGGAGAGCGGGAAAACCCATGGGGTTGGAAAGTTCAGAGATGGGACAGACTTTCCGGCTCGATTCACTCGCTGATGGTTCAACTTGCTTCATTAACTTTTAACATGTCAACAAACTATTTTTTTTTTGTTATTGCTCTTTCCCCGATGTCTTTGCAAGTTTCGGGATGCAACTCTAGCCTCTGGGCTGTTTCATTTTATCACGAGGCAAGCCGTGAGGAATTTTTTGGGTGTGTAATGCTATCTTTTTGTTCTGTTTTCGGGAGAATTCGTCTCATTCTGTCGTATTGACGTAATATATTGGGTACTTATTCGAAAGTTCATTGAACAGGTTTTAAAAAATATGTGAGTTCTTTAATTGCCATAATTTATGTATTTTAAGACTGATTAGATTCAATTCCATACAAAAAACTGGAGAGCACCCGACAAATCATTCGAATAAGTCGTACCAGTTAGAATCAATTTTTTTCAGCTGCGGGGGAATTATCACTGCCCTAGATTAATGATCTTGAATGAGTGTAACATTAATCTACAAATGCAGAACCTCTCCCCATGATAATTTGTCTTCAATAAAAACTCTCATTAACACTCCCCGCCTGGGCTGATCCTATTTTTAACTGGAATAATAACGAGCGAAATATTTACCACGGTTCACTACTCGAAAGAGTACATTCTGGTGTACAAATGTTATGATCCATAGCAGTCTTACGGCCCCCGCACGCGTCCATCCCTCCTCTTGAGCCTCGCAAAAGAGGGCCGATCCTCCAGTGATCGTTAACCCAAGTGATTTACGAGCTCGTGTCCGTAATAAAAAGAAATGAAGATAAAACTAGAATAAAATTTTCTTGCGATGCACGGCAAAGTGCATTCGAACGGTCTCAAACTTTCACGGGGGGGCGGAGGGGTGGAGGGGCGGAGGGGGGTTTATCTAATCTCTGAATCACTATTTGGGTGACTAATCGCTATCCCGAATCTCCATGGAGGCCCCTTAATTACGCGTTACCGTCGTTCGGAAGCTAGTCTCGGTGAGGAGAGAGACACGCTGAGATTTATGGATTGAATTTAAATCAGTGGGGCTGGATCAACACTAGACGTGGAGGAGGATTTTCATCGACATGGATTCTCCTCGAGACTCAGTGTGTCTCTATATCGAGAAAAAATCCTGTTGAAATTATGTGACTAGTCACGTAGTCGCAATTTTTACCTCCATTTTCACGAAATCCCAGAAATTTCAGTGAATTCTCTGGAACACCTGAAATTCCGTGGGTTTTCATCTAAATCTGAATGGATAATCCTATAAAAACCGATTAAAATCTCTGACAATTGTTATTAATTTTTATATATGCATTTTTTATTCGAATTCCTGAAATTTTACTCAATTATCTGTAAAGTCTAAAATTCCATGGTTTTTCAAAAATCCCACAATGATTTTGCAAGTTACATATTCTCAGTGTAATTTTTTTTTCCTGCGGCAGTACAGGACAATTGGCAATTGCCAATGGGTTGAATATTCAGTGACGCATTGGGCGTTATATCCTAATTTTATCCTTGAAAAAAAAATTCCACTTCGAAAGTGGAGAGGACAAAGGCACCCGTGGATTCAATCATCCACATAGCATCATTTGTCCCCTGTCTCGCTGACAACAATTGACGACGTAATTAATGAACATTACATTCCAACCCCATTCCAGCGTTCATCAATTCCATCCCCTCTCTAGTACCAATGACTCGGCAAACTGATTAGCTCTGAGTGGAGCCCATTCGAAAATATCATAAATTAATTTATTCGAATGAGCCATGCACGCTATTTTCGGGGACTAATTCTGTTTTATTGAACACTCTCATATAAATTTTAGGAGGTCAGAATTCGGTGTCTGAATTCTCTCCTGAAGTCATTGGGCGTTAAGTAACATCACTGTTCATTACAAAATCATTCATCTATAATGATATCATCATATAATCATGCACTTTAAAATTGAACATTAACTCCGGTTGAATTTATTAATCTATTCACATTTCTAATGAAATCGTGAATTTCTAATGACAGCAAAGTGACCTGAAATTTCTAGAGCATTCTCCATTAATAAATCAGTCAATTTCAAAAATAAAATTCTGGTAATTCTCATTTCTCATTAAAAATGTTGAATCCTCAAGGAACGAGTTCCCATAAAATTAAAAATTCAAGCTTTTATTAAAAAATCCCTTGCAACTCAATCCGAAAACCAATTTGTCAAACCAATTCAATTTTCAAGACAAACGAAAAAATTCAGTGACAGATATTAATCGAGATTAAATTCGAACTCATGTAATCAAAAATTCAGATGACTACCCTTTATAATTGGTAATCCTTCAGGTCAAGCAATTAATTTCTTAGCATAATCGTTTTTTCTACGGTGCAGCAAAAATAAAAGCAAGCAAAATAAAAAAGTCGGAGCTTTTAGACTGATTATAAGCAGATCGAATTGATAAGACAGGTCCGATAAGGGCGTAAGTTTCCCTCAGAAGATTAATGCCTCGACTTCCCAAGACGTTTCGTTAGAATGTCCAACAACGGGTGCAAGTGAACTATCCCATCTTCCCTTCGTCTCACTATTATGAACAGTGTCGTTGGGTATATTACTCAGTTGCCTGCAACTACGGCCGCCACGGATAACGAGGAAATTTACATAATCCTTCCACCATAATGACATTTACCTAGGAAAATCGGTGTCTCGTTGGCGCGTTACCTTTTCCCTCGGCAACTTTCTATCCTTCATCATTCCACTCTGTTTTATACCCCAAGACGTTGGTCTCGTCTGGTTTCACGCGTAACATCATTATTATTGAATCAATGCCTTCGTTTTCATCGTGGCATCGTTACCCCCTCGAGCTTATCTCGGTATATTCTCTTTCATCCCTCACGGGTACCGCTCCCTCGTGCCGTCATTCAGGCGAAGCCACTTCTAATATTTTTGCATTAATTTCAGCCTTGAACAGTGGTCATTGATATTCATCCATCTGTTGGAAAGATTCTCATCCATTGATCGATGATTTTTATTTTTGTTTCAGGTAAGTCCCTGCGGTTCCAACAACATTTTGCTCGAAGGGTATCGTGAGGACGTACGCGGTTCGAAAATTAATTTTGAAATTTTGAATTCAGATTTTTTGTTATATATTTTTGCATATTTTTTATGGAAAAAGATGACAACTGCTAAATATGGATTTTTGAAAATATCGGTGACTTTCTTCAATTCTGAGATATTCGTTGGAAAGGGCCTCGAAAAATTCACTTATCCTAGTTTATGACTTCGCAAGAGAATTTTTCAAGATTTTTTGAAATTCTCAATGACGATATTAAATTTTTGAAGAATACTTCATCGGCTAATGGATGAATCTCTTGTAAATAATTATTATTCTAAATAATTTCTCAGAATTTCTAATTTATCGACCTTGTGACTGACACGTAAAAAAAATTTCCGACGCTAGTCAACGGGAAAACCAATGAAGTAAGTAGAACAAATTCATAAAAAATGACAACGAAAAATTGATCCCTCAGCACGTGGTGAATTTCCCCGAGAATAATTTCAATAATTTTTCTCCTACGATTTCTACAAATCGAACACGATTGACAATTCCCCATCGATTAGCACCTCAAACAAGACCATTAACGCCGTCCATCTGCCGACCACCACGCAATTTTTCCCCTTCGAACTGCAAAAAAAGTGGTGAAAATAAATTCCATCATTCCAGGAATAGAAAAAAAAATGAGGCGCTCGAGATAACAGAATCGAAGAGATAAAATCAAAGTCGTCCTGAGTGGAGAAGAGGCACACAGACAGAGGATTGAAAGAGGCCCATAAAAGGCCCAGAATGGGTAGACACACGACGACAAAATTCTGCCTGAAGGTGCCCAACACAATCTCACTCTATCCACTTCTTCAGCGGTGGTCGTAGTGGCATAAAAGATTGTAATCTGAAAACGGTAGCTCGCACCGGCAACGAGTAGAGCAACCTCAACCACTTGGAATGGGCTTTCCTTCTTGTGAACTCTTGTGTGTGTTGAACAACTGTTCACTTGGCTGAGGAAACAGAGAAAGAGACAGAGATCCGTGGGGGAGATTGGTTGCAACCCCATTCACGGAATAAACGCGAGTATATAAACGTGCCGAGGAACACTGTGGGCTCTCTCTGTTTGTTAGGTGAATGGAATAAAGCAGGCAGGACTCGTTAGTCTCACTAATAGACGTGGGGAAGGCCCGCGTGTGATAAGCCAACGTATGCACTCACTGAAATGCGCTTGAGAATCCTATAGCCTCTTGTTGGCCTTGGTTAGATCGATCTTGTGCCTTTCAAACCGCCATTCGATTTCCTGGTACATTCAATCCATGCAGAATCTGTATTTTTTTAAATAACGATGAATATGAATAATTTTTTGACATCTCTGTAGGTCTCGCTGTTCATCTGCTAGGAAATATTTATTTATTTATTGATTAAATATTTATTAAGACTCACGACGTCACGTCACATTTCTAGGAATCTTATCAGTGAACCCCAACGTCAATTTAATTGCTGTTCTTGTTCAAATTCAAATCGAGGATTCCGTTGTATGTTTATAAAAATATATATTTTCACTTGCAATTGGAGACATTTTGGTTTTCCCAAATTGGAGCGGCGATACGATCTAATAGAGAGGGTCTTCCTCTTCTTCTGTTGTGCCTGCGGAATAGTCGGGAATGTTTTCATCGAAGATAATTTCCCCCGTCGGATTCCTGGCAATGAATACATACACGGTTAATAGGGGGCCTCTTTGAGGGCCTGGAATGAATTAATTCACCTGCAGGCGGATCTCCCTCCTACTCTGTCGAAGTAAAAATGTTGTGGATTGCTCGATGTCTGCTCGTAACACCTTTCAGCGAAATATTCCACATCTCTCAATTGATCAATCTGAGGTGCCGTCTGGAAATCATCAAAGATGAGCTCCCGGGATTGATCTCTGCAAAATTAAATCAGAATTCAATAAGTACACATCGATTACTGAAGGTCAGGGGTTGAACTTACATGCAGGTACACCTGTTCAAGTCCTTGTCATAGAATAAATAGGATGAGTTGGGAAATATTTCACTGTAACACTTTATACTACAAAAAATCAGACCGTAATTCCAATCTTTTTCTATTGGCTCCGACGGCTCGCACGTAGAAGCTCCTAAAAAAATCATCCAAGAACCGGAAACAAGTAAAATTTTAAAATTCATGCATTTTTTAATGCAGAACTATTTTCGAATGAGCAGGAAATTCTCATTTATTTTCAATTAATTATTCTGGTTGGTCAAACTAAACTTTTTGAGAATCCGTTCGTTCCTCTAATAATTTGTAGAAAATAGAAAAATTCATTACATCATGAACATTTATCTTTTTTTTTTTAAGAAATTGACTTACCCAGGCCTGAATGGATGGCGTAGAGTACACCGAACAGAATTGAAATTTTGTTTAACAGCTCCATGTTATACGATTGTAATTTTGGATGGTTCGATGAGAACTCAAATAGCGTCTACTGAATCAAACGATTATAAAGGTCTTCCCCGCCTGTT
This sequence comes from Fopius arisanus, assembly GCF_000806365.1. Classification (NCBI taxonomy): domain Eukaryota; kingdom Metazoa; phylum Arthropoda; class Insecta; order Hymenoptera; family Braconidae; genus Fopius; species Fopius arisanus. Next base: position 410,418 of record NW_011887784.1, read on the forward strand.
TTTTCGTGGATTCGTGGTTATTTCATTGGTCATGTAGATCTCACAATCCCAGTATTTACAAAGATATAAAGTAAGTTGAATATTATTCTCAAATAGGCATATACCTCGGAGATTCAATAAATAACTGAACTCCAACGTCATTTAGAATCCAAATTATTGCGCTCAAAAATTGTGATAAGATAACGAGAAGAATTAAGTTTTGGAGTTAATTAGATTAATACGTGATAACAGCAACTTTTTTATACTTAAAATTTGAGAATAACCTAGAACCTATATTGTCACATAATAAAAAAATATATCCTTATTTACGACACCAGAGTCTTTATCAATTATCCCTTATCAACTCACAGATAATAGTAATGATAGACAAATAATTCAGACAAACAATCTATCATTCAATTTTCGAAATCATTCAGGAATTTCTCAAATAAAAAAAAACCCGCCCTTCGAAAAAAAAAAAATGAAAAAACACACATAAATGTAAAAAAAGCAATAACAATTGAATAACTCCATAAATAATTATTATTTACACTATTTATTACTATAATGTTTTATAATATTCAAGCTTCAGATAGAAAATGGCTGAAATAAGTGGAAAAGTCACTTGTTCGACGGAATTCTGTTGCCTACACACCATAAACCCGAGTTTATGGGAACAAGTGATTTAAGTCTTGAAGGAAAAATCAATTTTCCTGAGTGATCCAGATTAATATCACCCCATAATCCAACATCTTGAAATGCAGTTGTTAATTGTCACGATCTAACAGGGCCTGGGGCTCTCGGAGTATTCACAACGATTACGACATGTACCAGTGGAATATCTCGAGGAAAATGGGGGTAGGTATATGGGTACGAATGCCTGTGTCTCTGACGAGGGAAACGTGGAAAGGAAGAGGGCAGTTGGGCCATTTATCCCTCCGTCCTGTGCATAGAAATCCCCAGATGTACGTGTGAGAACATCTCCAAGTGTTGGTGAACACGGTCGCTTCGCGAATCCATTAGTTGAGGGAACACAGAGGAGAAAAGAGACCGGAGGGTGAGAAAGAGGTGTGCACACTTGCTCTGTTACCTCCGGAGGGCGAATGGCTTCCCTCCTCTCCAGCCACTTCCTCAGCTCCCACCTCCCCATCCCAATTTACAACTATTCCCTGTCCTCTCATGATATACCAATTGGTGGGTAAACGTTTTAAAAAGCTTCAAAAAAAAAAAGGGGAGGAGAAAAAAATTGCCGAACAAAGTGGACGGAAAAAAACATGAGCTTTTTCAACCTGTAGAACGTTCATTAAGTCTCTAAACGAATTTTCCACTCGATTTTTTGGACTTTTAACGCATCACGTAGGTTTTACTATTCATACAGGAATTAACGATTATTTTCATTGATGTTTACATACTTTTGTGGGGGAGGTGTTCAATAATAATTGCGCAGCTCAGGTTCGCTTACCGATCACGCATTTTTTTTACGGGAAAATGCAGAGAAAAAATTGCGAAATGCTCCATTAAATTTCCCGTTACTCTCTGGACATTTCTCGCGGTGTGGAAAATCGGATTTTCAACGACAAGGTCTTGGGAAATTTTACTGTGACAAAAAATTGTTTATATTGTCTGATTGCCCAGTCGATCGCTTCGGAAGATGTGATTTTCCGTGTGAATTCCCCACGTGTCATGATATGTCACCATTTCATAATGAATTACCGGTAAATAATTGATTTTTGGATTGTAATAGTGAGATGAATTTGGAATGACGATATTCATCCCTGTGCAATACATATATTTAACATGCTATTCATGACACGTGGCTGCGCGTGCCTTGAGCGTTACTGCGATACAACGCTCGGTCCGCAATGATGATGATGATGATGCACTGGTTAAATTCTCTCTCTCTCCTTCACATACAAGTGTTTCAAACTAACACAATGCCTCGGTCGACGTGAAAAGCCGATAACCCGCGTAGACGTGAAATACTCGTCTATATGATAATGTAACGCACCGAATATAAATTAACGCGCGATTGTGGGACTCGTGATAACACTCATTACCCGTCTGTTGTCTTAGGGGCATGAACCTCGTCTGCTTCAATCACTAGGCAATTGTTTCCCTAACGCGACAAATTCAATTATTCGTTTACCTCCGATTTTTTATTTCTCCGATTTCAACGATAAATACCAGTCGTTTTCCGCACGGCGTGTACGAGTTTTCGAGCCGATAGAATGTACAATTGAAAATTGTTTGGATCAATTGGCGGAGAGATTTTTATCGGTTTCGAAGAAAAACAAATAAACGATTTATCTCGTTAACTTGGGGAAATAAAATTCAATGGCTTGTTTACGTGATGTTCGCATTCAAAGTTTTGGTTGAGATTTTTGAAAAATTGATACGTGAAGATGGAAATGGGAAATGGAATTTTATTCAATTATTGAAGACTGAAGTAATGAATTGGACATTTTCAGGGGTTCGGAGAACGGCGAATGCGGCGAATTCAATTATTAGTTTATCCTGATTTTTTTTTCTGGAATCAAATGAAAAATTGGATTAATTTCCCAGACTCTCGAGTACCTGGTTTCAAACCCGATAAAATAGAGCATCAAAAATTGTTAGAATCAATTGGCAGAGAGATTCCTGTTGGGATTGAGGAAAAAACAAACAATCAATTTATCCCATTCGCTTTGGAAAATAAAACCGAAGAGCTTTATCACTCGACATTTCCACAGTGGAAAAATCCATTCGAAATTATAAAAAAGCACCCAATAGATACTCTAATTTAATAATGATAAACAGCTTAAAAATTCATAATACGAAAGTAGAATTTGATTCAGTCACTGAACTCAGGAATAACATCGACGACATTTTCAAGGGCTCCACATAAAGTTCATTATCGTTAAATCGATCGTAAAGATCGAGTTATCGATACCATCGCCGGATACGGTGTTTCATCAATAATAATAATAATTAACTCGAACGATCCCGACTTGAAGATAAAATCGTAGAGATCAAGAGGGGTGATATTTTCCTGCACGTGACCTTCTCCCATTCCTTCATATATATTTTTATTTGTCCTCCACGTTTTTCCATTTTTCATTCATGATGATCGCGGTACGAAATGAAGGCATACACTCGGTTCAAGTGAAATTTTCAAGCATTACGGAGGCGTGTCGCTTCCTCTCTGTTATGCCATTCTCCTTGGGTTATAACTAAACATATCCTACAATTATTCAATGAATATATGAATAAAGTCAAGCTATCTGGCGTCTGAGAGATACATAATGCAAGTGCACACAATCACGATTCAACAATGTAACATCAACGTTTGTGTAAGAAAGCTCGCCGATTATACTTTTAATATAAACAAACCGGATAATTCGTCAAATGATTCACGCGTTGTTATTCTTCAGATTGGACTACAATTATCTTGAAGAGAAAATCCACCTCGAGAATTCTCCACTCAATTCCGATTATTGCTGACAAATCATTCATCAAAAATGAAAGACTTTTTAACGGTTTTTCATTCGATTAATTTGTATGAATGGATTTTAAAAAGGAATTTAATTCTTCCAAATATCCCGTGAAGATCTCGGTACGTCTTTATCTATAATTTACATTTATTTTTAATTATCATGATTAATCATGAGTTAATAATCTGTTTTTGAGTCAATTAATGACTGAGGAATAATTATCAGATGGTAACAGAATTTAGTTAATATCACCGATTACGGGAGCATCGAAAAGTCACGATAGGAGCCCCCGAACCCCCCGTACCCTCACTAGAATCCCGACTATCGATTCTATCCCCGAAACCCCTAGTAGATAGAATATATATGAGGTAAGCCGCACAAGGCACTCGAGGAACGCGCAACATACGCACATATGGCGCCACGGATAAATGCACAATGCATCGTATACCCATGGACTATATGACACGTATATCGATTCTCGAAATAGCGAGCACATAAACCACGAGAATTATTATACGCCCGTGGTCCTTAATCCCGTCAGTTGCCGTCTCCTCCCTGGGGTATAACCCACCGGAGGGGACATTTTATGCATCAACCGTCCTGGCGCCCCCCAGAATATTTTCACACCCCCGCCTACGCATGATCACATTTTTTCTCTCCTGCATCGAGGGATCCCCCTTTTTACGCTCGTCATGACGTCTGTTTTGTAACTATTTTCCGCTACCATTGTACCATCGAGGCTCTACGACCCCCTCGTGCCTTCCGAGGGGTACATGAGTATGTGGATTTCTCGAGAGATATGTACTGAGGGGTCCAAAGCAAATTTCATACCCCCCTTCCTCCACTTGTACATCGGAATATCGTGACATACGCCCGGGGATTAACTGGGGTAGATCGTTAATGGTTTTTCGAGGGGTAGGGGCCGCGGGTGTGCCCCCGATTTTTCGGAGAAATTACCGAGCAGGTTGACATTCTCATCTTATTCATACACCCAGAAATATCGAGGTGCTGGAAAAAAATTGATAAAATCGGTATCGCACATGTTTCATTATCGGGACGGGGGGGTCAGGGGCTTTCGATGGATCAATAGGGGTGCTTTTGTTTTTCAACCCCTAACAACAGCTGATCACCTCTTAATATTGTTGAATTGTCAAATTACCCGGGGAAAATGCTCAAGCGCGCGCAATATTCAATAAAAAAAATTTACGGAAACTGTTATGGGACCTTTTTGGAATAGTCCATGATTTTTATCGGATATTTCTCTCCGGGGGAATAAAAAATAAAAAAGTCGTAAACTTGAGTTGAAGGTTTTTGTTATTAAATGTGCAAGCCTGAAGATTGTTTATTGTAGAATGTAAATTGTGAATTAGGTTGAATAATTTGAATATTCTTCAGGAATTTTTTCTTCCGCTTTCGTGTAAGCGAGTTTTTTAGTTAAAGACTGTTGGACGTTTTTTTTTTCTTTTCTATGCAATGTAATAAATCGCTTTGCAATGGGCTTTCACGTTAATTTTTTAATTTTCGGGGCGAAATCTGGTCGACAAATTTTGTCAGGTATTCGTTAAACAACGCAACCACCCGTGACACCGAACCACATTTAAAATCCAGTAGCACCGTATTCTGTAATGAAAAACATGCTTTCGTAGCATTACCATCCTCAGCGGTATTAAAAATATAAAATCTCCCATCGTAAAGCAGAATTGTTCGCAACTTGAAAATTAAAAACCGCATTCACGTCAGAGAAAGAGATAAAGAGAGCGATAGAAATATAGGGTATGTGTGTACATATTGCAAACACATTAATCCGGAAAAAATGGTATGCCGTATGCGTGATGAATTTCATCCATTCAATTTAATAACAAAACCTCAAACAAGCCAAACTAAAACGATAAAGCAGAAAGAAAAGGGTGAACAAACAAAAACTAAAAGGATTTTTTCAATTCACCGAATAAACTCCAATTGTAATTTTAATTTGCGGATGAATGCACGAGTGGGCACTTAAGCAAAAGGCAATCGCATAGAGAAACTGAAATAAAATGATAAAAAGTGCTGCATACATACGAGGGTTTCTATAATATTTTTAATTCAATTCCCCCTGGAGCTGAAAATGCGTGAAACTTGTACCCCAGGGGCATTTTGAAAGTCTCCCGTTATATTTTCCACCGTCATTTCCTCGTCCCCCAGCCATGACTAACTTACGGTTATAAATATAAAATGAACGACGAAAAATGATAAAAACGACACTCTGAGGGAAAAAGGCTAAATAAAAAAGCTGTCTCTGAAGAACGTCACTGAAGTCCAATGCAATTTCGAAAGTGGCTCACTGCGCGCCTCCAGCCCGCAACGTAAATCTATCAAGTTCGACCTTACGTCTTATATACGCCTTTCACACAGACTCCATTTTACCCAAACCCCTTTCAAACACCAATCACCTACCTACAATACATTTTCCACGTATTTTCGCATTCCGTGAGTGTACCAACGGCGAAACGCACTTAATTCCCTCGTTGACAAGTCTCTGATAAATTGCATTCAATTTTAGTCGCTGAGCGGGTACGGTTACTTTTTAAATTACTTTCGATGAATTGTTAGGGAAATTTACACTTGCAAACACCCATTCGCCCCGTATCCTTTCATTTTCAAGAAGAACTCTCCGTTCTTCAATAAAATCTGTAATTTCACTGAGACGACTGGATTTTTATTTTTTTCAAATTTCAGGCACAAATTCGAAGGATAATTCATTTTTTAATGCCAGGTTGAACCTTCCATCGTGAAAATCTCTTCCCATGAATCATCTCGTTTATTTATTAAATAAATGGTAATCAGATTATCTCAAAAAATCGTATTTCACATTGTGTCAGATGAAGACATGAAATGTTGAGACTATTCTCAACGAAAGAACGACGAGATAGCAACGAGAAAACATTGGATGATGGTGTCTTTACCTCCTTGAATTACGTAGACACAAAGGAAAAATGTTTGACAATGAGAAAAAATTTTCAACTGCATCTCCTTCAATCGTAAAGTGAAATAGAAATAGATCCCCTTGGTGTGTTTTCCAGCGGAAATTCCGTTGTGAACTCAATGACCTCATTCTCGACCTTTCCTCCACCCCAACACTCCTGCAATCAGATAAAATCAATTGCTCCTAATTGTTCCCTTTAATTACTCGAATTACCCCATATAAGATATCCGTTTGAACCATCTCGCCCGATTCGACACGATTTTATTGGCGATTTGGAATCGATAAATCGCAAACTGTTGGTCTCTGACTGCAATTAGCATGCTAATGTAATGGGAAACAACGAACGAGGCGAAACGACGCAGCAGAATCGCCCCCTGGTATTCGGTGTAAATAAAAAAAAGGGAGTTTACGTGCTATGCGTAATACTATATTGTTCTGACCACGAACCATCGAGTTCGCCCACGCGGATGTGCGGAATCCCCACGTGTACCAGACCACCCCAGTTATAGCCCTTCTCCATCGGCCCTTTCAAATCACTTAAACTGATTAAACCCGGAACAAGTGGGGCCCGAACCAGGGACTCATCCTCTTGATTTATCGCGCCACCAATAAACAACATTTATCAGTTCAATTTTAACAGCCATTTTTATTCATAATGTAGATGTACACGCTGAGATTTTTTCACTGAATTCACCATGATAATTTCTATACCGGAGAGTGGAATAAAAATTACGTGAAAAATCCTCATTAATCCCCGCCGTTAAGTAATTCTTACTGTAATTTTTGGTTGAATTCCCTCATCTTTTCCGTAATTCCGGAGCGAAAAGGTGATTAAGAAAAATTTTAGGGAATCAAATCGCATTCTTCCAGACACTCTGAGTAATTTTTATTGAATATTCCCCCCCACCGCAAAAAACGTACACCACAAATAATTAAATAAATATTATTGAAAACCAAAACCGATAATATTAAACCACAATAATTCTCGAAATTCATAAATAAACCTGAGTGCATCCGTGTGAAAAAGCCATCGTCCACTGTTCCCTTATCCCATCCATTTGAAACTGATCGATAAAATATGGACATCCAACTTATTTACAAAAAACATAAATTCTATTTTTTGTTCGTGCGGAATAATGTTGGGGGTTGGCGTATGATTCACCGCCCCCATATTCAGTTACATACCCAATGTTATGTAGATAGGGATAGGGACGAAGCATGGCGAATCCTTTGCCCCCCATTCTCCCTTTCCATCGCCCATCCCCCCATTATCGTGCCAATATTGTGCCGGGTTTGTGATCGATGCTGTACGCAAAGATACCGCACCCTGCAAACCCTCGGGTTACCCCTGTGTCACGTGGATTCAACCCCCTCACCCCCCAGCATTGACAGTGGCAAGTCATAGAGGCGCCTACCAGTGCAATAACACCATACGTTATTACTTCCGCCTTTGAATCATTGCCATCTTTATTCCGTCCTGACGAACGTCACCGTGACGCGCGAATATTTCAACATCGATGTTGTAATTAAGATGATCAGAATTACATCGGCCATTTTTCATTCATGCTCCATTGATTTCCAGGGAATATTTCTGGATTCAAATAAATAGTGTAATGTCGTTTTTCATTCATTATTCGATTTAGTTATTTTTTATTTTTTATTAAGGTGGATTATTATTATGTGTAAGTTTTTATTTATAGCGGATATTTTTGGGGGGTTGGGTATTTTAAATATTTGTAATACAGGAAAAATATATTTTTTTATATTCAGTGTGATTTGTGTTAAGGAATTGTTTTGAAAAATTGAACCTGCTACTTACTGGTTTAATAGAAATATTTAGATTCGATAAAAAAAGATTTTTCCATAAAATTTGGAATTTTCGATGTGAAAATTCTTTGAATTCTGATCGGTAGTGTTGCCTAGTGGAAATTTTCAAATGACGTAATAAAAATTTCAGTCAAAAACTTGGGCAGTGAAACTCGACAACAAAAGAAAGTTGTAACAAGTGGAGACGGAGGAAGTTTGAAAATCCCTTTGTCCTGGCTTTTCCGATCGGATAAAGTGAGGTTGAGTGTGAGGACCAACCGGTAATTGATAATTACATCGGTGAACGGTGGTGGAAGCGTTGGTCCAAAGTTATAATTACACCGAGAACAATCAACAACTACGTAGTGGTTGCACGTAAGTTCAGATACGAAGGGCTTTCGGATACAGTTAAGAGTGAATTCTCTCTGGTCCTTCACTGTATCCTTTTACACATTGGCACACCATCCGAGTTTGTCTCTTTACATAATGAAGAGTTTGCCCACCGCTCCATCAGAAATCGCCCGCCCAAAATTCCATTTAAAATCAGGATCAGCACACGAACCAATATATTTATATTCTCTCACCTCCAACGAGCATCTACTTGACAAATTAATACAAGTCGATCGACTATTGGAGAACGTCAACCAAATTGTTCTATCAGTGCATGAACAAAGGGATTCACAAACTGTGCTATCAGCATGTCATCACGACGTTCATTTTCCCACCTGTTTTATCTCCAGAAAATAAAAGGAAGGCGTAATGAAACGCTTTTGGATGACTCTCCTTCGTCTGGATCCAGATCCAGGGATGTCAAGCTTAGCACAAAGGTAGTAGCTGCATAATTTTCCAGTGGCTCCCCAGAGTATCGGAACCTCGATTCTAGAACGTGCTGGTAACCCCCGAGTATCTCGTTATGCAGAAATACATACGTAATGAGGTACGACGACTCTAGTAAACCTCGTCTCCTTGCACCTCTCTCTCTTATTTCTCATTTCGCCCTTTTGCTCACTCATGTACCTCATGGTCGATGTGTTGGAGGGAAATATTTGCAGTGAGCATTGCATTATCCACGCTTTAAACTCGCGCACACCCTACACGTCTATCTCCATTATGCATCTACGGAATATTTTGTTGGCTAGCTGTTCCCGGTTTCCTATTTATTCTAGTATATCTAACGGATGGGCTGCGCCATTATCTCTTCATGGCTCGTAACGACATTTTCATATTATAACATGTGAAAATTCTCAATGCAATAATCCAAATTTTTACCTCTATTTTACCAATTCAATTCTAGAAACTTAGCGCGGTGGAATTCCGTTGAAATAATTACTCCTTTATGACAGTTTTCTGAGATGGAATTTTCCGGGATAACTCAGGCGTTCTGAATACCCACTCTCCAATATAAAAAAACGATAATTTGATTTTTTTAAGGTTGAGGGAGGAAAATTAATTCTTCCTGATTACTTGACTTCCATATTTTTCGGAGTTTGAATTTCTCGGGAAAATTTGAGTCCTGGGTGGTCCACCTTTCCATCTAACTTAACAGTATATAATAAAAAAATATATATTACGGTGTTTTTGACACCGGAATATTAAAATGGAAATTTTTCCATCGTGTGTAATTACTCAGGCATAACAGAATAAAGACAAGTAATGCTTGATAATTCGAATGAATCCCAATTTTTAGCGAAGAGATGAAAAAAGAAGAGAAGAGTAATGCAAGGACAAATCCGCACAAAGAGGGAAAAATCCCGAGTTGTTTGTTGGGTCAGTGCTAACTGACCTATCCCCCAGGACTTCCACTTCAGATCCCACGTGTTTGTGTTTCTCGCAGTGGTTAAACACGTGAATCCGGGTGAGATATCTATCTCTTCTCCCGCAACGACACGAAACCAGCCGTGAACTTTAGCGCTAGGTACCACCATCTCCTTTTCCCTATACCACCACCTCCACCTTCATTCGTATCCTGATAATCTTGACTCCAGCCTGGAAAATCCACTCCTGCGAGGATTTTATCTTCAAGCCAGGACTCGGATGATACACCATCAACCTCACCCTCGGTCTCCTGGCAAATCCCACTGGCGATATCCACATTTATTGCACTGTCGAATACGACAAAAAAACCAGTCCCACTTTCTATCACGCCAGAAGACATTTTTCAATTTTCTTCAGTGCTCCTATCATATCATTTTTTATTTCATTTTTTTTTACTACAGCACATCGCACACGTGACAGATTACGGGAAAAATCAAATTACTCATTTAATCTAATTAAGTCGACAAGAACAATGACCAAAGGTTTTCCGTATGCAATAAATAAATAGGTTTATTATATTTATTAAAAAACGATAAGCTGAAATTATAATATGCGAAATGGATTGCTGACAGAATTTTTCCGAATTTTCGTTTCACAATTTTTTTCTTTGAACCAAACGATTTTAATTCAAAAAAATATGTAGATTGTAGATTTATGTACATAAATATATGTATGTAAATGATGATTACAGTAATAATCGTGTGATTTAGTATATATCTATGGATATATGGATTTAATAACCGATAAACCAGTAACAGAAAACTTGGCCTCATCATAAACACATGTGACAGGCCTCTAAATCTTCATGTTAATTCAGGCATGTAAACAAGTCGTTAGGTATTTCAGTGATTTACATGAGTTTTTTGGATTGGGCTTGCTTTGATTGAGATTTAGATGGTTCATGGAGGAGCTTGATTTTATTAGGGTTATTAAAAGAGTTGTTCTGAGAATATCGGGGAGGTAATTAATAGAGTCGATGTTTATGGAAATCTTCCCAGGATTTCTCCCTCTCCTCCAATTTTTATGGATCATAAAATGAAGAACTAATGGCACATAGAATTTTTTTTTATAAAATCCCGATATTTTTTCTTCAGATTGATTCATAATTAGATTCGCAACTTGACGACGGATGCAATAAATCGATCATCCCTCAATAATTTCATGTTAATTCCCTCATGAATCATTCAAAATCACGAATGATCCATAAAATACATCAATTACAACTGGAATTTCACAATTTTTCCAGAACTTCAATCCTATATAATAAATCGAATAAAATCGCTGTGCAATTGATTTTTTTCAGTCAGTCGTTTGTTCCACTGGAAATTAATGATTCGACGTTAATTAATCTTCCAATTTTTTAATTGTTTCAGGTAAGTGGGCGCTTTAGGAATGACTGAATCAACGGTTCGGTGACGTACCCCCCAAAAATATTCTAGAGTACTGAACAATTAATTTGTATATTAATCAGGTGACTGACCCCACGATCTATCTTCACTTTAATTCATCATTTCCAATCAGTCCGGTGATGATGATTGCGTTGATTCAGACTGAACCTAGGAGAATATGTACATGTGGTCATTAGACATCACTGAGTATCTCCCAGCGAACTGCTTTAGTATTCACCCAGTGCACCATCGCTGATTGGCTATTAATTATCCTCGCTCGATACGTCAGTACAAGAGTAACGATTAGCCCTAGTACTGAGGTTATATCGACATATCAGTGTATACATTAACGAGTGATACACACCTCTACCGGTTGTACCTCGAGGATCGATCGTAGAATTTGGGAGAGGCCCATGGGTCGTATATTCATCGATATCGCTATAAATCAATGGGCGGCTCGCCGTTCCTCGTTAATTTGTGGATTCTAAATGGACCGGGCCCAATCGATCATCGCGATCTCACCGTTTATGAGGGGTAAGACCCCAAAAGATCATTCTAAAAAAATGAGAGGACTCAAAAGGTGTGAAGGATATTTATCAAAAATCGCAGGGATTATAAATAAATGAATTTTTAAAAGATGAAGCCTTTACTTTTTACTTCATCTCGATAGGCGGTATTTATTATTATTATTATTAAACGATGGAGGGCATCCAACAGAATTTTAATTTGCGCGTTGCAATGATAATTCTGGTGAATTATTATTGCAGAATTGATCGGATCGAGTAACTTTATGCACATAGACGAATAGATTGTAAAGTTGCTGGTGAAAGTACTGAAACTGATACCGTAAAAAACCGATAACATCAATATTTCACGTTGGGATCTAAGATTTCACGGTGGAACACGAGAAAAACTCATCGATGATTAGATTTACTATTATCACTATCATAAATAGGTTGTACCCACCAAGTTTTACGACATCCTCTGGGTTATGCCTTGTGGATACATGCGGGCAGAGACTCACACCCACGTTCCAATTTTTATGACACAAGTAGTAGCAACAGCCGTTACATGTGTTATTCTTTTGGTTACGGCTGCTCATGTAAGTTACATGGGGATGTAAAAACTTCTTGAGATTCGATTTTCATGGGTTGAATCAACAAATGCATCCATAAAGCGATACATGAATTCTATTTGATTCAACCAGAATTTATTTCATCAAAAATTTATCAGACCTCAATACGCGAAAAAAAATACACAAGTCTATTTTATTTTTCTTCCATTCGCTACCCGGGTAAAAAGAAATTTAGGCGAAATATTTTTTTCATCTTTTTGAGAAATTTCTGGAAGATTTTTCAGA
>NW_011887784.1:423660-436916 GCF_000806365.1 Fopius arisanus
AAATGGATAAGGGGAATCCATTGGAATCAATAAAATAATGATTGCTGAAAAATTCTTATCACCTGACGATAACCAGCCGTCATCGGTCCGCCATTCAACCACCAGCTATCCTCTTCATCGGCATATTAATCCTTGATTTTTCCGCCATAATCCCAATGCTTTCACCATACATACTACTGAGTATTAACATGGAAAACACGTACACGTGAGTAATTTGCTGGTCCGACTCTCATATGTGTTGGGATCGTTCATCTCAAGTCCAACGGAGCTAAAACGATCGTCCGTGACATACACCGCGCAAGATAGATCATTATGCACGACCTCGACAACCGTAAAAACGTCCGCAGGAATATTTATACTAATTAATGTCCACTCGAATTATTTATATCCATCCGTAAAAACACTCTCCGACGGATTAATAATACCGTGAACAATTCAAGAATATTTCTGAGCAGGTAGGTCGGATCAGGTGCTCCATTATTTATAGCGAGATTAGATCGTTTAAAAGTCGGCATACCATCGATCTTCCCTGGATTTTTTTTTCATGAGGGAATCGGGATGGAGTTTTTCGTGGGATGTGAACCAGGTGTAAATTTTGGGAAAGGAAGGATTCGTTTGACTGCCTTTCGGGGAACCAGCGGAGGCCACGCATATAGAGTGGGTTTTATAGCTCTCGGTTTACAGCGGTAGTTTAACGGGGATTTGCAATATTCGGTAGGGCGATTCGTTGCATATGGAGACCTTTGTAATGTCATTTTTTTTAAAGAGAAAATGAGTGGAGAAAAATTTCTGGAAGAGGGCGGAGATAAAGAATCAACTTATACGTCATTTAAAACTTTTGGGGATCTATATGTTAAATATTATTGGAAAATTACACTTGACATTTTTAAAAACAACTGAAACAAGTGAGGCATGATATTATTATTACATATTTAATTATTTAATTTTTTATTTAACATTGGAAATTGAGATGCCTTTGCGATGGAAATTTTATGATATCTTTAGCAGTATACCTCGTTTTACCACTTCACTGGAGAACGCGTTTTGTTCGGTGGAAGTCGATGATTCGAATGAAAAAATGGAATAACAAGGGAGAATATGAAGATTATTTGAGATTATGCGGCTCGAACTGGCGCCATATAAAGTTGAGATTTGGAAACGGTTGGGTATTGTCTTTCTATCTGTACGAGGATTTCACCCGGGATTCCGGTTTGCCGCAAACTCCTCCTCATCTCCCATCGGGCCAATGCTCAAGGGAACCTGAGGATAATCGACCTCCCGTCGTCTCTCGAAACAGGATGTCCCGATTGTGTCCAGACGGTGAAGCAATTCCCGGGATTGCCCGTACTCTGCCACTCGCTGATATATTAAAATGATTGCTTCTAACTGTCAGGCACAATCCTAAATAGAAATCACAAATTAATTAATGGAATTTGTCGCGGTTCGTTTCCTCCAGAGATGCAACTAAAATCTCAAAAAAATTGAATGAAAGTTCACTCCTGTCATTTCCAGACAAGTAGATTAACCCGGAAATGTCAGACATTTTTTACAGATTCTACAATTTTCCTGAGAAAATGTCTGAATTATCTTCTCAGAGGCGGAACGATATTTATTTACAAACAAAATCAATTTATAAAATTACAATTCCGAAATTGTTACCAGAAAATCTGAATAAAATTTCCTGAAGGAAGTGGTAAATGGAATTTAAGCGCAAGTCAACCGGCTCCGTCCTCGAGTATTCGAGGAATATCTGCAAATCTAAGGAAGATATCGAAATTTTCCTTAAATCCATTTTTCTAGAGCCCACCGAACACTACTAAACAGGTAATTACAAAAATTGGGCTATCCCCGCTAGATTCCGAGATATGCCTCGAAAACCCGATGAGTGGGAGCATAAAATCAGAGAAATGTTGATCGGATTTATTCAATCTCTGATTAAAGTGAATAAAAAAAAATTCAATGAACGAATAAACAAACTCTTAACCACGATATGACCATTTGCACAGTAAAAATCCATGGGAAACCAGCGTAAAATCCACAGGGCAATTTCACCTTTGCACTCGACTGCCTCTTCTACCCTCAAATGCGATAAATTTCATAGAGTTGCTCCGTTTTACCGAAAGCCGCAGTGTAATCGGTGTATTTACAATTGCGCTGATTAAACACAAAACTCCATTTTCCGATAGATCCATCGAGGCGCGTGAATGGGCATTACAGTGTGATCACAAGAGTTGTATTGCTTTTTGCATATTGGGATGGGTAGTCGATGGTACAGTACACACGATATATTCTCCATGTCCCAACAATTTCGTGATCATGTAGTCTTTTCGTTTAGATCGATAATCGGGATCAAAGGCTGTTGATCTTCAGTAGCCAATGGACATTTGTAATTACGAGGCAACATAAATATTTGAAGTAATTTGTATTAATGAGCTATTGAGGGGCATTACCACAAAGACTGCATCCACTAGCCAAATCATTTTTGCTTCAAATTCCGTCGGGCAATCTGTTAAATCTGATTAAATTCTCATGGCAACCCTCACTTTAATCGGTTAAAAATTCCGTAAAAAAACTATTTAACGCACTTAATTTCACCGAAGAATTCTATAATACTAATCATCGATTTGTAATTGTCATCATCTGTAAATTTAACTGACAGATTTTTCCCAAACAATTACCGA
The DNA here is from genome assembly GCF_000806365.1 of Fopius arisanus. Lineage (NCBI taxonomy): Eukaryota > Metazoa > Arthropoda > Insecta > Hymenoptera > Braconidae > Fopius > Fopius arisanus. The sequence goes on from NW_011887784.1 coordinate 426,342, forward strand.
TTTCAATAAATTCAAATTGAATAATTATGATTGATGGTTACATTCATCATAAAACGACCCCTCGCTATCCCAAATAATAATAATTACCGAGGGCTGTCACTAAAAAATTGGCATATTCAAATAATGACGAGAGACTCATGGGGAAAAAAAAAGGTGGAGAAAAATTGTTAACTTATGTAGAACACACGGTCAAACGATTACGCGCGTCATGGCCATTAATTTAGTTCCCGCCAACTCTGATAAACTATTGGCCAAGCGTTATAATCAATATAAAAATATGCAAATTACCGCGTGGACGTCTAATTATTGTAATTGGTGTGCATGTGGAAGTGCAGCACAACCGCAGGAGAGGAACACGTGAAAGCCTGAGCGCGGGTTAAATGGAGGCACCTCCTATCCTTTTGAACCGCCGAGACCTGGTGTGTGCATAACATCCCTCCAGGGAGTTTGAGTGAGTTTCAAACCGAGGAAGTGCCCTCTAATCGATATTGCCTATCGGTTAGGTGAGTACCATATGGCGAATAGTGAATGGCCTTATCAAGAATGGATACCGATTCCATCGGTGCATTTGCCGGCACTGATAAATCGGCAGAGGAGCGACCGCACACAACGCACTGATTTTTCTTTTTTATAACGTCACGATTGTGATTAAAATTGCTGAATAAATATCTAAATTCAATTGAGGGGAGGGATGATGAATTGGACGCGGGAGATTGCGCGGTTTGAATGATGGGCTTGGGGTGGATCGGCGTGATAAGCAAACCAAACAATGATTTTTTATCATGAGAATTCGGGTCAATTGGTTTTTTTTTTCGGTACATAAATAATAATTAATAAATAGATCATTCGGTCGTATTTAATTAAAGTTGAAACCATTACAAATTGTTACAAATTGTCAATTTTTAAAATGGCTTTTCTCCGAAATTTAATTTCAAAAATGAAATGATATTTTTTTGAGGGAATTCAATTCAGAGAAAAATGGGGGAGATGGCATTATCGGAGTGAAAGCGTGGCTAAATAATGAATTCAATCCATCACCCCCCAATTATGAATTTTGAAAAAAAAAATAAAAGACAAGGCAAGATTTGCAGTGGATACTTGAGAATTTAACGGTGGAAGTACCGGTTATACTGGCTAGCCCTCGGCACTCACTCGTGCTATTCCCTTGAACGTTTTCTACCGGCAGGTGCACATACAGCCTTTTATACGATGCAACTCGTATAATCCTCAGTGCACGATCTCGTGGCTTCTCCAAACGATATTTTCTCATGCCCAACAAAACCCCCAGTCCCACTATTCATCTCAACCTCAATGGTGTTTTCTCCATTTACCTAAAACATTGACAACTATATTCAACGGATCAATGACTCAACTAGTATATACCAGCTAATACAACCGCTCGGCTAATCGTAATTTCAGGTTATTTGACATACCTGGAGTTGGGTAAAGTACCTGTTAGTGTTTATGAACGGTCGAGTGAATTTTGCCCGAAAGGCATCTGTCGGAAAGCTAGAGGATTTCTGCCAGTTGGGAGGGGGTGGGAATAAAAGTTTTAGAGAAAAAATTGAAGATGTGTGTGAGGCACGTATGAGAGGGGCTGAGAGTGAAATCCAATCGCAGCCAATCCAACTTCTTCTCCGGGTGTTCAAGAGAGTTCTTTGCCAATGTACAAGATCTCTGGGACTCTGCACTTGGGATTGAGTTAGATGCTGCTGTTGCGGATCAGTGGAGACGGGAATGGCGATTTTACTTCTTGAAATACTATTCAAATTTTTCAACCATTTTTTCACCGTTGATATTTTGTTTCCCCATTTTTTTCGACATTTTCCGTCCTTTCATTTCCCAAATTCGCCGTTTCTTCGACGTTCAATGAAAATCCAAAGAAATTTAAATTATTAAAAATATCTGTAATTACATTTACGATATTTTCTCATGCCCTCGGAACTCTCAATTTTTCAAAACGAATGATATTTAAGAATATCAGTAGCTCTTATTTGTCACTGTATTGCAGTTCTATTTTTAATAAAATTCTTGGACGATGTAACGGTGAAAAAAAATCTCCGCACATCTGGTGAATGAAAAAAAAATTCTATTTCAAGACTTTAATGCCCCATGAATGAGTTCTCATCGCATGCAGTGTACAGACATTTTGAAGCATCATCGTAGATCTTTAAACCGTAGTATTTCATTCGCCTGGTGAAAAAAATTTTTGAAAAATTGCGAAACGAGTATCCACTTCATTGAGCACGGAGAATCATTGCCATTTTCTCATTCACCATATCGCCGACATGCTAAATAGATCCTCGAAACGAGCATAATTCATGCAATTGAAGAAAACGCCGAGCATTTTCGCTCATTAAATCCTTCATCGAATTGAAAAGCGAGATTTTCCTCGCACTGCAGAACTTGTTGATCGTCTCATTCAATTTACGATTGAGTGAGATTCGAATTCCTATAAACGTATGGATAAATAGTTTCATTTCATCATTAATTCTCAATTCGTTTAAATTTTTTCAGTCGTTCGTTTTTCCGAGTAAATGGCGGCATTTTGAAGAGGCACTCGAGCATTCTCGAGATATTTCAAGATGGAGATGATACGCGGGAATGAAAGCCCGATTCTGTCGCCGGAAGTCAGAATTCAATGTCGCTCGTTAAACACCGCCTATATCTCACACTCAAAACTTTTAAACCGCAATTTTTTTTCATACCTCTTTTTTTATCCGCACACTTCTCAAACCTGTCTCTCCTATTTTGCAATAGGCCTCTTCAGCTCACCAAATTCCAGCGATTTTTCACGCGTTCTGGGGAAATTTAGTGCTCGACCACGATCCAATGCGGTTACCTCGTGGCTGTTTCCAGAGAGCCGGATTAAACGTACATATACACCCTTATGTGTGGTTTTCAGTGTTCCTGACGACCTTGGGTACTTCACTGAACTTCCGGCATAGTTTCCGAGAATTTATAGAGAAGTTGGAGCATTTGTTGAGCAATTTCGGATAAATTTCATCAGTTTAAGTCTCGGAGTTCTCGAGATCTAGTGATTTTCATCCGGTACAATCCCCACGATCCCCCAGGTGCGATAATCAATTATAATTATTTCATCCTAATATTTAGTTCTGGAATATTAGTGTTCCTATAAAACCAAAGTATCACTATAAAATCTAGGAATTCTGGGGATTTAAGAAAAAAACGAAACAAATATGAAATAAATATTCTCTCACCTAAAAAATATCGAGTCGTATTTCCCTGATTTTCGCAAAAGCCCATATTGAATTGAAACCCATTGGCACTATCACCCGGGTTGTACTCGAAAATCAAGCGAAAAGTAATGTCTGCAAAGTGCAGACGTCGCACCCCATCCTCAGGGCTCATTCATCCCAGACTCTCGGTGATTTTCCCACTGGTTTTTTTTTTATTTCCTCGAAGATTCACTCACCGTTTATGCGAAGGGGAAAAGCTTTGATATCTTCAAAGCGATTTACACATCAGTCGAGTGATGCGCCGTTTATTTAGAAATTCATTGCGTCCGCAAATCGTGATGCGATGAAAAGAGAGAATAGATGAAAGAAACCCGAATTTTTTCGTTCAACAAACAATTTTTCTTCGCGCATTTTTTACCTCTTCGCGTGATTCAGTAGAAAATATTGAGAATTTACTCGAGTTGATTGAATAAATCATTCCATCATTGAAAATCTTTCGGCTTGAATTGAGAATTTCTGTTTTTATCGGTTTTTTTTTTTGCAAGAGGAAACGATTTTTATGAGGTCAAGCTGTTGAAATTCCTGTTGAAGTGTCAGTTACAGAAGGTCTGGGGAATGAACGCAGAGATTTCAGGTGAAAACTGGTGGTTTGGCGGGCGATCAATGCACCTCCGAATCTGGAGATAGAGAAACCTTCTCTGTATTTCTACCACATTTTTCTAACGTCTTCATCTCTCCCACTCAAGTTCAGGTACTTTTTGAACTTTTTGAACTCTGTAGTATACCAGAGCCCATAAATGCAGTTTGTCTCCGATAACCCGTGGATAATCCGTAGTGAGTGCAGCAAGTTGCTTTGACGCAACTCCTACCCATTTACAGCAGAGACCACAATAAGAAAAAATTGTAACTTCATCTCTTCCTCTTAGATGCTGGTATATTCGACGAAAAGGTATCTGCCAGACACGTTCCATTACCTCTCAGATAGCCACTCGGGCTATATCCCCGAGAATCTTAATACCGGAAAGTCCCTGGCTCCAGAGAAAATCCTCGGAGATCGCGTTTCACCGCCTTCTTCTACTTAAAAGAATAATAATTCCTTTTTTTGAGAAGTAGAGGTTTCATATTTATTTCATTTTCAGGTATCCGGATAAAAAAAAATTGGATAAAAATTTTTTCCAAATATTCCAAAAATTTCTGGAAAATTTTTCCGAATTTTTTTTTCAACGAAAAAAAATCGGCTACCAGACAATTGTATTTTTGGAAAATGTTTTGAAAAATTTTTCAAAAATTTGTTTCGGAAATTTTTTTATTAATTATACTGTTGTTTTGTTAATTTTTTAAATTTTCAATATTCTCAAAAAATATACCGTCTAAATTATAAAAAAAATTTCTATTTAAATTTTAAAATTTAGAAAAAAAAAATTAGAAAAATTGGAAAATTTATATTATTCTCCGACTTTCATTTTACGTTCAATACTATCCAGCTGCTCAGATTTGTTTAATTACAAATTCTGAAAACATTCTTGCGAATTTGATATCTTCCTTTCCACTAATTAAATGCAAAAGTTGCATTTCGCATTATGATTTATCGACCCGTAAAACCGCAAATTGCCTAATTAACTCGTCTATGTACGCGAATTAAAATCCCTGGAATCAATTCAACGATGATAGAGAAATAAAGAGATCCCTTGAATTTATTTTTTTCATCCCAAAAGTTTCGCGTCAGCAATCACTTGCCTCAGTTACATTAACATGAAACCGGATGCATTCACCCGCAGAATCCGCGATTCATCGAAGTTTATGCCTGAAAACTTTCCTAAGAACTCCAGTAACTTTTTTTTTCTCAACGAAGACAAAGTCGTGAAATCAAATTTGCCAGGAAAATATACGTGAAAACAAAGTGGAGGATAGATTACTGAAGGATAACATTTTGCAATTACTGATCTAAAACTTAAACATCAACTTATTAAAAACTTTTAAATAGAACTGAACTTTCTCCATTCTTACATTTGACTGGAGGAAGAGATTCGGTAGTTCATTTTTTTTCTTCTGGATTTGTGGGGAAGGGCCTCCAGGTAACGAGGAACGCGGTTTCCCCAGGAAGATGATCTGCAAACCGTCCGGAGTCCGTCCCATTACCGCGATTAGCATTACGCCTCGTAATTAGAGGTAGAAGCACTCTAGACGGAAGATAGATATGCCGGTTTGCAGACAACCACTCCGGGGGCCATTACCCAGGGGAATTTATTCATCCTCATGGTGATGTATTTTCACCTTCGTCTATTCATAAAAATTTCACGAACAATTCGACAAAATCAACATCGCTGTAATTTCATGTCTCATTTACAAAAGATAATTGAATTAAAAAATTCAGTATTTGCTACTGACTCTAATCGCTCGAACAAACGCCGAAACGAAATATCTCAATAAAAAAAAAAGCAGTGTAATCACACCGCGAATAATCTCCAGAAACTTCTCAACGTATCTTCGTTTCACACTTCCGACCAACCAACACCCAACCCCATAAATCATCCAATAAAATAGTCAATAATTACCCCTTCCCTTCCCACAAATTAATTCTTCTCCGCAGAAAACTTATAATTACCCATAATAATTCAGCATTAAGATCCAGAGATACCGGACTCAGCAATTTGCAGGGACAGAATTTTCCCTGTGGGATGCAGAATGAGAGGTGAAAGAACTATTGAAACAGTGAGAGAATCTGAGTTTCGTTGCCTGAGCGGGATAAGATCATCGGAATAAATGAGTGAGGAAACGATTGCCCTTCAATCTCAGCTGATAGAGGTGGAGGGAATGACTCCCGAGGTATTCAGTATATTTAATCCTGAGATTATATGGATGCATGGATCTGTAATGATCGGTTGATCTTTGGTAGTCGAAGTAGTCGACGTAGTCTATCTTCCAGAATTGGAATCGTTGGTGGAATTCTGGTGGGACATGTTGGGGCGTGACAAGTGACTTTGACAAGTTGCACCCGTCTGACAGTCCTGTCATCTCACGTGCAAGTGACTTGTGCCAGTGTTCTACCTATCAAAATATAAATTTCGGTGTATTTCGTGCAACTTTCAGCCTTGGGGCTAATTCCAGGGTGATGACGTTGATGATTGGCGAGTTAATGAATGCACAGTGAGTGATTTTGAGATTCAATCGCCGGTTCGGGAAATAATTCTATGGATATCTCTGCAAATTGAAGTTTGATCAGAAATTTCGGATATTAATACAAAGAAAAGTTAATTCCATGAAGAATATGATGAGTATTTCGAAAAGGTACATGAAACAAGGAAATTGATCGATTTGTTTTTGTTTATTATTTTAATTCGACCATTTTATGATATTTTGATTTTTTCAAGAATAATTATGGAATTATAAAATTCCAGAATTGGGAATGACATGAAAACGAGAATTCCTTCATTTATATAAGCGACAAATTTAAAATGAATTCCAGACGAAAAATCCAGACAGGAAGAACTATAATGTAGAAAAAAAAAACAAAAAATTGAGAAGCCGAGAAAATGCCATGCAGTATTTTCAACGAATAATAAGATTTTCTATAAAACCATGCGTTATGAAGAAAGTTTCATGGAAGCAATACTGGTATCGAAATGATGATCGAAACAAATTTGACAGAGACCATGAATATTTACAATCAATAAAAAAATCCAATTTAGTAAAAAACCGTCACCCCACATAATAAACCTCCCTTTACGTTTTTTTCCGTGGGTGTATACCATAAATGTCAGTGTAAAACATTCTCCAAAAAGTATTTTCATACGATCTGAAGTATTTTTACCTTGCATCATATTGTACGCATAAACACCATTGATTTTGCTATCAGTTCCGTTACACCATGACTTGACTTTTAGGACTCGCCATTTCGCACTTTATTCTGCAACAAGGACAATATCTCCTCGTGACCAAAGCGACTGCCTCCTATCAAACCACAAACGCACTTTATGTTGCACTTTCTTTGCATATGTACGATATACGGGTTACGCCGTATATCGTTACATTTCAATACTCATTTTATTTCTTCATTCTCCAGTGAAGAATAAACAGGAGAAGAGGACAATTCAAAATAAATATGCACTGGTCGATTGATGCTGCCCAATTAATTGAACTGAACTGTTTATCGATCCGCTTGTATTGAATACATATTTGGAGTTGACTGTAAATATTGTGGATTCAATAAAGTATCATTTCCTGTACAGTTGCAGGAACACAATGATTTTGTTGACATCAGCGAGTATTCGCTAATAGTTACCGAATTCTCGTTCATGAAACTAGTGCATATCGTCTGCTCACAATCATCTGATATATCTGTTCTCATTTGTATGTCAGAGAGCTGCCACTTACATTCAATTTAATTAACATTTTTATCACAATAAAATGTTTTTTAAGATAATTTTCAATCATCCATCCAAATTAAATGAATAAATAAATTTAATAAATCGTTCTAGTTTGATTTTTTATCGTGTTAATAATAATTTTGTTTTGTTAATAATTTTCAAGCGTCATAATCTAAAAAAAATGTTTTTTATTTATTTTCTGAACAGCCCGCGAAGATCATAATTAATTATGCATTATTATTATTGCAATTGTCAAGTCTTAAACAATATGTTGAAAATAAAGTTGTGAATATGAGAATGGGAGGTTTTCCTATTGAAAATTTGGGAATAACTCAAGTATCGAGGGACATATGCAATTTATCATTAAAAACGATCTCGCAGGTCTGTAAGCCCTGAAAATCTCCATTATTCTCTCGACGTGGACGTAAATTGTCAAGGCCGACTAGTGCAAGCCCTGACCATACCATCGGAATGGTTAGAGTTCCCTATTGTACGCGTTGAACCTGTGAATTCCATCCCGATGGAATTTTCGTACTCACCAGGATACGGCTTGCTCTGGACACCGCATAATCTCACCACCGGTAATACGATCACGCACGAACCCGGTGTATATCGGATTATTTGTACGAGTACCACACATACAGCGACACGATTGAAGTAAAACGAGAAAGAAAGCTAAAACCATTGACACACCCACCACCGGGAATATTCAATTCCGTTGTTTTGTTAATTATTTTTATTCGACTACTCGTAACCCGTTTCGATCGATTATTTTCACTTATACCTCAAATCCTATGAGATTTCAGTCACTCAATGGACGAATGAATCAACGGAACTAATTAATTTCTATCGAAAATCAGTGGTAATTCATCAATTATTGGATTATCACAGAATTTAAACTCAGGCGAGATAGTACGAGTCAAGTTCTTACGGTCATGAATTTACTGGTGAAATAAGACGGCACCTGATTGATACCCGATTCACTTCAACAAGCATTCATGAAGAAAACATTCAATTATCGACAGGTAATAAGAAGTTCCTGGGAAATAACTCTTCATGAGAGGAGAAAATCCTAGGGGAAAACTTATCGCTCTTTCTCGCGATGAAATCTCAATTGAAGTGAAAGAGAAAAATTTCTGAGTGTAATTATTTATCTGACTTCATTACCAATTTTCAACCAGCGATAATCATCGGCATACAACATTACTGTCCTCCACCCAATTATCCCGACTCAATTAAAATTTAATTAGCCCAAACAATGGTAAATGCAAATACAAAATTATCAGTTTTCATTCATCATGAATGAATGCATAAATTAATAAAATAACTCAATTATCGAGGATCCTGATTGGACACGCGATATCAAGCACATAAAAACAATTGAATCCAACTATCCTTCCCCCACTTTCTCCAAAATTTTGAAAATCGAGTGAAATAAATGGAATTTATTCATCGATGTTGAAAATTTGCTGAAATTACATTTCCGCGGATGCAAATATCAACGAATGAAAACCGTTAATTGGTACCGCCCCTTCTCCCTTTCCCTACATCTCTCTTATCACTGTATTCAGTAATTTCTCTCTCTCCATTAATTTTCTCCATTGAACTTATAATTAACCGTCTGATTTATTTAGTTCAAGCAAATATTAGCGCATGGAACTGTTGAGAGAACATATGACGAGCAATTTTACGTGACATACAGTATGACTTTGGTATTCCAGTTGGTGATTTGTACGATGAGATTCGCAGGTCGATCATTACTCTGAATTTATCGTCTGAGAATAGACGCCAAGTTTAGGGGTATATTAATTACAATTAGGTTGGAGTGAGGGAGTGGTGATTGCGGTTGTAGTATCTCTATTTTAAAGTTGTTATATTCAGGGATATTTGTACTTGTCGCGAGATAATTTTGTGACAGGCAGCTCGAGAATAGAGGCTGTGGGTAATTTAGTGCAACCATGTGCACACGGGGCGAGTTACTTATTTATCAATGATAGTTGTGATGACGTGGATGAAATGAAGGTAGTGACCTCGCATGATATTTTTTTTGTTATTACTCTCACGGCAAAAATTATTTTTATCATTCTAATTTGATTCATTTACTTGGGGTTTTCATTATAACTTTTTTTCTCCAGCTCATCGCGATTTGGTGGTGATAATGATAATCATATTGCTCTAAAAATATGGAATCAATATTTTAAAGAATTCCATCGAATTGATCTCTTAAAAAAAATTTGTATTTGAAGGAAATTAATTATAATCTGTGGAATTTATTCAAGGACATACCCCACATGAGGAATAATTACCCAATTGGAGAAATAACACTTAAAAAATATGTATGTATCTGAAGTAAATGAATCCTTCGCAAAAATATTATTTTCCTCATTGCCCTGCTTTTGCCCATTGAATTATAATCGAAAAATGAGAAAGTTGAGAAAATCAGAATTTCTGTCGTAATCTTATTGTTCACTCCTAGCAATCTGGAATAACAATATATAATGTTGACCTTTAATTTTTGTATAATTCTGCATTATTTATCAAGTAAAAAATCTTTGTAGTGAAAAAATATGAATACAAAAAAAGATGAAGGAATGATGAGAGAATTGAGGTGTTACTTCACCAAATTGTTATCTGAGAGGAGATCCTCCAATAATAACCGCCACCCATGGGAATAATTAAAGTGTACAAGGGTATACCCGAAATCATTAATTAAAGCTTCAAAGTCGCCTTCCATGTACAGCAAGATGACTGCGAATAAAGCTAGACATCATATCCTGGAACTTTGGGGGTTTGGACGTTATTAACGTGACATAATGCTATAACCGTCTCTAACTTTGACACTCAACAATTCCTTGCGCACATAAGTGTACATCTTGAATTACCCCCCCTCATGAGCACACACATACGTGACAATACATACGAGTGACAAAAAGATTATGACGTTCATAAGGGCACTCCCCCTCGTGTCTTTAAACTCTGCTATATTTAGCAAAACCGACGCCCTCGCC